>NC_067229.1:44031111-44333333 GCF_019924925.1 Ctenopharyngodon idella
ATTAAGTTCTGCATTAAGCACTGGCATTATGCTCCACAAAAATATAAAAATCTAATTTATTATGGATTTGTTTATTAGAAACAACAATAACTAATGTTATTTTTTTGCGTGTGTGTGGAAACTACACTGACATTCATAAGTTTGGGGTTGGTAAAAATTTTTTAAAACGTTTTTGAAATAAGTTTTGCCTCCCATCTCATATATTTTTTCCATCACCATGTTCCTTTAGGGGCTCCGTACATGATCTTTCAGAAATCAGTCTAATATGCTGATTTAGTGCTCAAGAAACATTTCTTATCAATGTTGAAAACAGTTCTGCTGCTTAATATTTTTGTGGAAAACACATTTTTTCAGATTCCTTGATGAATAGAAAGTTCAGCATTTGAAACAGAAATCTTTTGTAACATTATAAATGTCTTTACTGTCACTTTTAATATATTTAATGCATCCTTGCTCAATAAAAGTATTAATTTCTTTAAAAAAAAAAAAGAAAGAAAGAAGAAGAAGCCTACTGACCCCAAACTTTTGAATGGTAGTGTGTGATGAAACTATTTCTGTAAGGGTGGTTCAGAATGGTTTGTATGTTGAGCTGCTGCTAAATTATCCACACAAACATGGTAAAATGAAACAGAATCACTGATATCAAGCCTAAGGGCACTTGCCAAGCTGCTTCTTTTCCTGTGTGTTGTTATTCTCCAGTGAAGAGGCCTCTGGTAGTCGAAGACACGTACCTGCTCTGCCCAGCGCCTGTACTGAAGGAGGAGGGAACGTAAGTGTTGCTGGAAACTCTTTCTTTAGGCCGAAGCAAATAAAGCTAGAATGGAAAGAGAAACACACAAGCCAAGAACCAAATTAAAATAAAGGACAGAAAGACGCCCAGCTCTCTCAAAGTCATTTTTATCCCAGGCACTTTAGCACTTTCAATTTAAACCGTTTTAAAAGCTTTCATAATTTTATATGGGAAAAAAACTATTAATTGAAATCAAATTTAAACAATACATGTAGTCACGTTTTAATTTACAGTGAAAACAGTAAAAGGATGTCCCCGCATAACCCATCATCCTTGCATTCTATTGTATTACATTTTTTAAAAATTTGTTGTGATACCTAAATTATCGTTTTTAAATTTCAAAGGATAATATACATTACCTAAAAAATGCATCACAGTTTCCACAAAAATATTAAGCAGCACCATTGTTTTGAAATGTTTAAATAATAAGAAACATTTCTTGAGCACCAAATCAGCATATTAGAATTATTTCCGAAGGATCATGTGACACTGAAGACTGGAGCCTTGGTGAGCTTAAGAGACTCCTTTCAAAAACATTTTTTAAAGCATCTTACAGACCCTAGGCTTATGAATGATAGTGTATGTATAATTGTATACGTAATTTAAAGGGTTAGTTCACCTCAAAAAATGTTATATAATATTTACTCACCCTAATGTCGTTCTAAACCCATAAGACTTTGGTTCATCTTCGGAACACAAATGAAGATCTTTTTAATGAAATCTGAGAGCCATTGACAGCAACGCAACTACCACTTTCAAGCCCCAGAAAGGTAGTAAAGACATCATTAAAGGATTAGTTCACTGTCAAATGAAAATTACCCCAAGCTTTACTCACCCTCAAGCCATCCTAAAGTAATCCATGTGACTCCAGTGGTTTAACCTCAATTTTATGAAGCGACACGAGTGCTTTGTTTGCGCAAAAAAACACTTTATTTACAAAACATTAATCTCCAACGTGCGTTGAAGGAACAACATGAGGGCGAGTAATTAATGACAGAATTTTCATTTTTGGGTGAACTAACACTTTAAGCCCAGATGGATTTAAGCCTACATGTTTTTGTAATTTGTGGGAAAAATGCAGAATGGATTTAAAACTGAAGGCACAATCAAAAGAAAAAAAAAATGTCTTTTTCATTTATAGGTCTGCCTCCCTCCATGTCAGTATGAACAACGGCCTGAGTTTTATCTCCAGTTCTGTGACCATCACGACTGTCAGCTGTGTGAGTACAGTAACCCTGCAGGGCAGCAGTGTCAAGCCCACTACCACTGTTACACTGGGCAGAGCCACTCCCAGTACCACTACACTGGGCAGTACCTCTAGTTCAGCTCCATCTTCAGTCTGCCCTCTGAACACAGTCAGTATATTCTGTCCTACTTGCCCTCTCTAAAAACTCCTCTGGTGGGGTGCCATTCCAACAGCACACTGGTAGATTGCAGCAGATTGGTGCTGTTTCTGCAGCGAAACAGTGGCCAAAAAACATGTGAATTGATTGAAAACCACTGATAAGGTGTTGAATGTGTGAACGTGACAGTTTTGTTGATACCATATGGGTGATCTCATGAAAACATGTCCAGGTCACATTTCACCTGAAAACAAGAAGATAAGTATATAGATATATAGATAAATATTTAGATATAAATAAATATGTTAATATTTATTTATGTTTTTGCATTGTAACATTGTTTTTTTTTTTTTTTTTTTCCAGATTATTTTTACTCTGAAAGCCAGGTGATTTTCATAATCTTATTGCTGTAATACAGTGACTTTTAAAATCAGCATAAAGGCATGATGCAAAACAATGCTTTACAATTGAAGTATTGAATTATTTAATATTTGAATTATTATGGATTCAGGGGTTCAAGCACACCCCAATTGGCCTCTATAGCGCTACAGCGGTCAAAAGTATGAAATGACTCGTAACTCCTGAACCTAGGCTCAAGTGTCTTATATGGTTGGAATCCTTGGCTCATCCGACATGGACATGCATTTGCTCATCATTTTGGCGAAATTTCGGGTATTTTGGATTTTTTGAAAAAACTACTTTTGCAAACTAGTCCTAGGTTTTTGGACAGATCGGAACCAAACCAGTGCAGCGAGATTTTCCAGAGTCTGATTGTCAGTCGTATCACATGGTGCAACTTCGTTAAATATTGGAGATTATTTCAAAAACCAGCTTTGGTCATAGGTTTTTGGCTCAACCTCGATAACTGTTAAAAAGCATTAAAAACTGTAAATTGCCTGTATTGGCTGTAAATGGTCTTTTCCAAGTATGATCGAGATGGCTACAGGCTTGCTAAATAAAACATAATGGCCCGGTTTCACAGACAGGGCTTAGCCTAAGCCAGGATTAGGCCTTAGTTCAATTAGGGTATTTAAGTAACTTTTATAAATGTACCCTAGAAAAAAACATTACTGGTTTGGATCTTGAGACAAAACAATGGCTCTGACGTGTTTTAAGATATGTCAGTACAAGTTGCTTTCAGTTAAAACAGCTCAAACATGCATTTTAGTCTAGGACTAGCTTAAGCCTTGTCTGCGAAACCGGGGGAATACCTTTTTACACATGTGCTTAAAAACCTTAAAGCACTTGAACCCTGATAATTGCTCGCAGCTATATATATATATATATATATATATATATATTGCATTACAGTTATAAATTACGAAAATAATGTCACAGTGCAAATCTTAAAAGTCTGGAAATAGGCTTCATTTTCATTTCCAAGCAAAATATAAATTCTTATTTCTTTGATTTTGTGGTGAAATATGACTGAAATGTTTTTTACAGGTTTTGTGAGATACTGTATTTGACTTCATACAGGGTAAAACAAATACACTGAATATAAGATGCTTTTTAAAGGGGTTTCTAGCATAGTCACTCACACAGAGATCAAGATACTGTTTTAAAAAGCTCCTTGCATAAATTCCTATTAATATTCTGTCCCTAAACTCCATTACACCGCAAACCTTTAAGTGGAACCCCATCCAGAAGGGTCCGAGTGTGGCATGAGGAAGATTATTCAATGTTTATTATCTTTGGACCATAAACCTCCCCTGGATCTGTGTTTCTGCTCTGTCCATCAGACCGACGGAACGTTCTTGGCCATAGCGCTGCTGATACTGCTGCTGCTGATTGCTATGGCGACACTCTGGTGGTTTTGGCCCCTCTGTTGCACCGTGGTAAGTCTTGCACTGAAGCCCCTCATCTCAGCTTTCTTTTTCAAAAGTTACCCCAACCGGGGCCCAAAATCCAGTCATTACAGTGCTGAAAAGTGGTTTTCAAGCAGTTTTTGAGCCCATGATGTCTTTATTGAAATGCAAATGAATGTGAAATTCTGAGCCATGGAAAAAGTCTTGCTAAGAAGTGAGATGGGATAAAGGGAAGTTGTTTTAAAAAATGACATTTTGCATTAAAATCTGATTTCCATTCCTTCAAAGATCTTTCCTGTGACATGAAAGACTGTAAAAACAGTTTCTTCTCATTCGCAACAGATCGTCCATGAGCCACCGCCGCCACCCGTGATGGACGACAGTTCGGTAAGAGACGCTTTCTTTGGTTTTTGCTTTTCTTCCATGTTTCCAGAGTCTTGAATGACGTCAAGATCACATATTGTAGTCAGAAGTTGGAGTCCAGTGTGAAAAATCTGATTTTATGTCCACCTCTAGACCTGTACATTGGGTAAATTAGAGTTCATCCAAAAATGAAAATTATGTCATTATTTACACACCCTCATGGTGTTTTGAACTCATGTAACTCACTTGCTTCTGTGGAAATCAAAAAGGAAATAAGTTAGGAAAATGTCCACACTGTAGATTAAGCTCCAAAAAAGTAAACCCTATCGCTCAGAATAATTAATTGGTTTGAGTACGAAAAACTAAAATTAAACAAATCAGTTCAGTTAAATTAACTTTTATGAGTATTTAGCACTTTAAATGTATGAATTAGTATACTCAAACATTTAAAGTTAAGAACAATTAAAATGTATGAGTTCAAAATAAAAATCTGCCAGTTCTGCTAATTTAAACTTGGAATTTCTTAACTTAAAAATTGAGGCAACTGATTACCTCAAATTTTTTGAGTTTTGTCAACTTATTCAGGTTTACAGTCCACTAGTACACTACATTCCAAGTCATCTGTAGCAGGATTATTATACTTAAACTAAATCTAAAATCATAAAAGAATAATTTTTGTTGCTTAAATAAAAGAAACTTTAACTGAAATAAATAACACTGGTCCAAAGCCATACGATAGCGTTGTGTGAAACAGATCTATATTTAAGTCATTATTCACTGAAAATCTTCCCCTCTGCTGTTGCTCTTAAATCACACTTCAAACAGCTCGAATTGGATTTGAGAACCAAAACGGAAAGGGTAGATTTCTAGCAAATAATAATTGAAATTTAATGTAGATTTTCAATGCTATGCCTTGGTGTTTTGGTAGGAGTTTTCATCATGGAGTTTGGTAGCGTGTTTTCATCATGAAACCTTTTTCCTCCGAGATTTCTTCTTCAGGGTTTTGCTTATGAGCAGGCGCCAACTGATATTTGTTCCAAACATTTGCACAGCAAAGTTTTCACAGATGTGGCCACGGGTGCCAAACTGATAATGACAAAAGACAGAAAGCGTGAGAAAATTATGTGATTTTAAAGTGTGAAACTTTATCCGAAAATCCACCCTGTAATGTTGATAAATTTTAACGATTTCCCCCCCTTTTTGACTAAGATAAATGTAAACATCTGGAGACGAAACGACAAAGAGCAGTTCCACTGTTAAGGAATTTTTGTACTACCTCTTCAAGTTTATGAATTTTTGAGAACAATTTAATTGTCCAGAGCACATTTCAACCTGGACACGTCGCAAGTCTTCCTCTTTCCAAGTCTCAGATTTCTCCTTCAAAACAGGAAATTCCATAAGCTTAAAGCAGGTCTTGCAGTGTCTGAGGTAACAGTCTACAGTGGAAGTACAAACTGATCCTTGATTTCTGCCCTCAGGGCTCATCACTGCAAAATTTATAGCTTTTTACTTCAGAAAGATCAACTGTGCTGTGCTAGGGATAGGCCATAATGGTTGAAAACAATTCACACATACATTCATATATTAGCTACTGTTCAAATATTTGGGCTTAGTATGAGCCTGTTTACACCTGGTCACTTCATCCATTTTTACTGATCAGATAGCTATCTGATTTGTTTCATTTACACTAGGCCACATAAGTGTGTCTCCACAAAACGAATAGCTATAAATCCGATATTCAATTCCAACACTATATGCAACCTTAACGGAGTTCACGTCAACGAAACCTACTGATATGAAAGACCGCAATAGGAGAGAGAGTGGCATCAGCACTGGTAAAATAATTTAGTCTCACTATTTTTAATGAAGATTATTGTATGCTGCGCTTCAGGATGCAATGGCGAACTTTCAGGGCCCTATCATACACCCGGCGCAATGTGACGGTTTTTTGCGTCTAGCCCGACGCAGTTATCATTTTCACGTCCAGTACCTACGCTGTTTAAGTAGCAAATGCATTCACACCCATCTGTTCGCCCATGGGCGTGCTGGTCTGAAAACGAGGTGTGTTCAGGTGCATTGCTATTTTGAGGCAACTGAAAATGACTGCGCCATTGACCAACAAAAACCTGGTCTAAAGTCAATGGCGCAGTATTTTTTTTTGTTTGTTTGTTATTTAAAGGGCGCGTTAGTAATATGTGCCTATAGGCGGGTGCACAATGCGCATACACTCTGCTTATTTCACACACAGGGAAGCTCAGCAGCACACAAACATGCCAAATATTAAAAATAAAAGGATTACAATGTAAAAGATTATTATTGTGATGTCATAATGGATTGTCATTGCATGTTTTAGAATTACCTATTTGCAGTAATGACGAATGAAATTGGTTAATTATTTGACAAATCGTGGCTATACACACATGTATTTAAACTGACTCGTCAGGTTGAGGGTGTCTATATTCCGTCATGTAAATAGCAATCTGCCATGGTGCAAGCACACCTGGCTTTTCAAGGGAATAAGAGATGACACTCTGATTGGTTTGTTGCATGTTGAGCCCAAAACACACCCATGACTCATTAAGAGACTGTACAACCCTTTTGGACCATGCACCTGGTGCGGCAATTTGCTGCAGTTTGCGTGTCGGCTTGCTGTAGAGAATTACTCAGCTACTCATCTGTGGCGGGCCATATCTGTGGCGATACTTGAGCAGCAAATCAGCATATTAGAATGATTTCTGAAGGATCATGTGACACTGAAGACTGGAGTAATGATGCTGAAAATTCAGCTTTGCCATCACAGGAATAAATTACATTTTAAAATATATTGAAATAGAAAACAGTTATTTTTGATCAGATAAATGCATAAGCATAAGAGATTTCTTTCAAAATCATTAAAAAATGTTTTATTATTATTATTATTTTTTATTTTTTTGCCAAATGCTTTTTTTCATCCATTAGTCAACAGTTCACCCAAGGGAGCAGAACTGAAATGGAGATTAAAACCCTTATCTTAAACCCCGAAGACGGTGTGATCATTATCAATTACCAGCCAAAAGTTTCTGTTTTAGTAGAGGAGTAATACTTAAAGTAAAAATAAAAAAGACTCATGCTAAAAGTTCTTCTAAGAGAGTTCGTCTTCCCAAGCTCATTAAAATGGTTGCAGTCAGACTGAGGGAACATATGGAAATCCAATTCTGTCTGACTTCTTATGAGCCAAGAAATTCAGATAGATGACAGGAAGGTATAGGCTGACATCATTTCCTGGCCGTGCTCAGAAAGGATTAATATTACATTGTTGACTTCATTGATTTCAGTTCATGAAAATATATAATGACTTTGTTCTTGTGCGTCCTTGAGCATAATTAAACAAAGGATGCATTTATTTGTAATGGGCTCTTCCAAACACCTAATAACTGGGTCAGTTTGGCTGGTTAGCATAAGCCAGTTAGCCCCTGCTGGTAGATGCTGTAACTACACCATTATCCATGCAAAAATAATCTTTTTCCATTATCTTCAACTGAAATTTTTTTAAGTAATGGCAAATATTTCACTATATTCTTGTAGATGTTTTGCCACTGACAATTTACTAATGGAAGTTGACAGAATTAAATTCAACTATTTATTTACTTGGAGCACAGAGATGCATTTTAGACTGTTTTTCACTAAAGGATGAAGAGGATGAAGGCTACCCAAAGAAGAAGTGGCCAACAGTGGATGCATCGTACTACGGTGGGAGAGGAGTTGGTGGCATCAAAAGGATGGAAGTAAGTCAAGGCTGGAAAGAAAAGAACAGCTTGTATTCGCTCCGGTCGACTGCAGTGATATGAATGTGCATGTGTCTGTCTGCCACAACTCCAGGTGCGCTGGGGAGATAAGGGATCCACTGAAGAAGGAGCCAAACTGGAGAAAGCCAAGAATGCACGGGTGAAGATGCCTGAGCAAGAGTTTGAGTTTCCAACCACACGAACCCTAAACAACGGCATGCGAAAACCCATCTACCCTCAGAAGTGGTACTCGCCAATCAAGGTAGATCTGTTTAAGAAGAGTAACCTCAGGTTTAGTTCATCACAATAACTAAGCAGTTAATAAATGCAATGATGTTTATATATTTGAAATGTCTTACATGTTTAAATCCTTTTTGGGGCCAAAATCCATTTTGTTATGCATCAGCAGATGCTGGTCTAGGCGTAAATCAGATGTTTCATCGCATTTCGATCTGACATCGAATCTCTTAGCCAGTGATATTTGCAAATACCTCAAGACATGCCACGATTCAATTATGATTTGATTAGATTCAGGGGCCTATGACCAAAACACTTGTAATAAAATAATAAAAAAAAAAAAAAATATCGGATATCATTGGCTTAGTGTAGTGAGATAACTAATGAGAACAGTCTGAAAATTATTAAAAATGATTAAATATTTGATGACAGTTCAGTGAGAAACAGTCAAACGAAGTCTTCTAATATGTTATAGATATGTAAAATATACAGGGTTTCTTTTACGTGTTCATCGATACATTATATTGTTAGTCATTTGATGGATTCATATCAATTTATTGTTACACATTAGATGGTGTCTCCACCAGACATTTTTTTTACTTTTTACTTAACCAACAGACTTAAATTAATTCACAAAAAAAATGACAGTATGTATTACTTTTTTTCTTTTTATATAAAATTTTAATTCTTGATTCACCAAGTTTTGCTGGTGAACAGCATTGCATTGCTGGCCAATCAGTGACCAGAACCAAGCCGGCTCTAACCAGCTTGGACCAGAATGAAAGTTCATATTGGTCTAAACTGGCCAGGGATGGCATTGTAAAAGGTATTGAATACCTTTTACAAAGCCAGAAAATGTTGAAATCCCAATATGCTCTCACAAAAGCACATTACACAACAGCTATGGATGACCCAGTACAGTGTCATGCTTACGTTATAGTCATCTGGTGGACAACAAATGACGTGGCCAGCATATGGAAGACTGGAAGGAGCTCAGAAGAAGCGGCGTGCTGTTGTGGTGGCCTCGGCCAGTCCGGGAAGCGGTTCATGCATTGTTTCATAATGTCTCTGTCAGATGGAAGGGGAGGGTTAATTTAAACCAGACGCTGAACTGAGCTGACCCAAGGGAGATGAGCTTTGCAGAGCTGGTCCGTTTCCCAACAAAACAAACTCCTTTTCTCTTTCTCTTCCACCTTCTTTCCTCAGGATTATGTTGGGTGACAGTCCACTCTGAGAGGCAGAAGTTAAACACACATACAGGTTAAAAATTATTAAGAGAAACTTCTGTGTGTTTGACCTACATTCTACAAGAAATTCACTCTCAGTTTAGTCTCCATTGAAGCCCACAACTTTTCAAGAAATGAAGTGAGAGCTTATCCAGGGCAGTGTGTGGCAAATGTTACTAATAACTGTTTGTTTTTTTTAAGACAATTATTTACCTCAGGGAGTTATTGGTGGTTCCAACAGCCAATCCTTTATTGAGCTATACTTGAATGTTTTGTCAAATTGGAGACATTTGTTTACTAAAAAGTAATTCATTTATCTGGCACTCCTAGTCCTCAATATCTATGTGAAAACTATGTGAAAAATCTGTCTTTCTGCTTCATTATAAGCAGTGATATTTACTGCCAAATAAGAAACTTTGAATGTCATTGAATTGAAAATACAAAGTAAAGAAGGTGAGTCAGTCAATTAGATGTTCCAATTTTAGGAAAATGTGTTTCTTTCTAATTGCTGTTCTACCTAACTTATTATATTTCTTTGATTCATACAGGAAATTAGAAAATTAGAAACTTGTCAATTAACAACCTGCATAAAATGAATGTAAATGAAGTACCTTGGTCCTCTGTTTCTTTGAATGGCTCTGAGTAGTCAATTATAGATTACCCTGACAATCATTTTTGCATTGTTGATGAAGTGTATTTTGCAGCTTGAATTTCACACCTGCAAGCTCTGAAGTGTTGATCTTCTTGAACCACTGTTGTGTTTGAATCTTTCAGGGGAAACTGGATGCCCTGTGGGTGTGGCTTAGGAGAGGATATGACCGCGTATCCGTGATGAGACCTCAACCTGGAGAGAAGGTAATAAATAGTGTCATACATAACACAAACACTTCATAAAATTGCTGATATTTTGTCAATGTGTGGCTTACGCATATATATATATATGCGTATATATACAATATATATACAATAAGCACAGCTGAGTGTATATATATATATATATATATATATATATATACACTCAGCTGTGCTTATTACTTAGAAAAACACTACATTAAGAGGCAGAATCTGTTTCCACATAAGGAGGTAATAGTAGGTAATGTCCCAAAAAGCAGACTTCTGGGTTCTTTCAGAATCTGTTCTTGTTAAAAATGTTGCATGCAGATCGTGAGGATCACATGAAAAACATTGTGAGGTATATTGAGGATGAAAGGAGGCCAGCTGTTAGCAATAAGTGCAGTCAGAAACAGAGGCAGAGTGAAGGTACTCAGGACGCTGGCATTGGTTCAAACCAATAGGACCAGTCTGCTAATATTGCTCCTGCCTAAAGGAATGCACCATAGTCTGCTTAAAGCATTAACCACCCTCCCCTTTCCCTCAGAGGAATGCACAGAGGGAAGTTATGGGGTGTCTGATCTGCTGTGGTAAATAGAACAAAAACGCTGGGCAGAAATCAGATGGCCTTTAAAATGAAAGCAGTTGGACTTCTTTGCATCTTCACAGGGAAACAAGAGCTTCTGTTGACTCTTTAAAGCAATATTAAACTGCACTGAACTATATAACACAAAACCGTACTAAATTTATCTCACGAATGCTGTCTTTATAATTCAGAGCCATACTGTGGGGAAAAAAACTGATTTCAAACAAGTAGAAACTCTTAAAGGGGTCATAAGAAATCAAATTTTCCTTGATCTTTTAAAATAAGAGTTTGATGTACTAAAAGCATGCTTTGAATAGTAATAGTGCAAAAACAGCTTATTCTGCCGTTATTCTGCCTACAGAACATTTTAATATATGCTGCAGTTCAAAAGTTTGTGGTTGATAAGATTTTTTAATGTTTTTTAAAAAAGGCTATTACGCTCACCAAGGCTGCATTTATTTGATCAAAAACACAGTAAAAAAACAGTAATATTGTGAACTATCATTACAATTTAAAATATTTACTATTTTAATATATATAAAATGTAATTTATTCCTGTGATGGCAAAGCTTAATTTTTAGAATCATTACTCCAGTCAGGAAAATGTCATGCATTTTTTGTCAAGATTCTTTAATGAATATAAAGTTCAAAAGAACAGCATTTATTTGAAATAGAAATATTTTGTACCTTTATAAATGTTTTACTGTAACTTTTGATCAATTTAATATGGAAGCTTGTTTCCACCAATGAATAAAAAATAATAAAGGTAATTCTGACTTTTTAACTCACAATTTGGACTTGCGAGTTGCGAGTTTATATAGTCAGAATTGCAAGATATAAAGTCGCAATTGCATGTTATATATAAACTCGCAATTGCGAGTTATAAAGTCAGAATTCTGAGATATAAATTTTTTTTCCCCCTCCGAATTGGACTTTATAAATCGCAATTGCGAGTTCTCACAATTCTAAGAATCGTGAGAAAAAATCAGAATTGCGAGATGTAAACTCGCAATTGAAAGAAAAAAAAGTCAGAATTGTGAGATAAAAAGTCGCAGTTATCTTTTACATTGTTTTATTCCCTGGCGGAAACAAGCTTCCATAATTTAATGTGTCCTCTGGGAATCAAAGTATTCATTTCTTTAAAAAAAAAAACACACACCCAAGTATAAAATTTATATAAAAGTTTTTATTAATGAATTTACTTTTTTTTTTTTTTTTTTTTTTTACTCTCTAGGGTCGCTGTATGAAATTTACCCGTGTGAAATCCTGCCCACCTCCTCGATACCCGCTTTACAACAACCCCTCAAGCCACATCTACAGCCTCCCCCATAGCAGATGCCCTCCTGTCCCACAGGGCACCCTGCCGCCCACCCCACGCTGCTCCGCCCACTCTCCAACCACCACCCTGCCCCCTTTGCCATCAACCCCACCCCCAACATCTATAACCCCTCCCCCTTACACACCACCTCCAACCAGAGCTCTTCCTCCTACCTGTCTGAGCATCAATGTGACTCTGCCTCCTTCTCCTCCCACACCTCCACCACCAACAAGCTTCCTACCGCCCTCATCACCCAGCACCATGCCTCCGCCCCCTCAGGCAGCGCCGCCAGGACGAGCCCCGCCCCCTTCTCGTCCACCTCCGCGCCCAGGCCCTGAAGAACCACAGTTCTACCAGGACTGAGTAGATCTAAGAGATTTGCACAAAAAAAACTGCTGGTTATGCTGGTGCAAAAATTAACACCTACATTTTCCAGGCATGATTATTACAAATGGCAATGGCTGTACAGATGGCAGTGACTGTATTGCACACTTCATTCTGATTGGATGACAAACATTCGGAGGTGCCAGTTTTCTAAAACTGCACATCTATGAAGTAGTTCTAGGTTTGTTGACTTTGAGTATCACCTTGCCATGTTCTTTATTATGAATTGTTTTGTTTCAAATTAACAGAACGCCAAAGAGAATCAGAACAAAAAGACCAGGAAGAGAAACTGACGAAGAAAATTGGATACAAATTATAAACATTTGAAAAAACAGAATAACTGATGATAGACCAGTCTTCTTTGTTAGTAAAAATGATTCTGTAAATTATTCACATTGTATCATTATTAGCATCTTAATTAGCTTTGCAGACACATTAGAAAAGGTCGAAAGAGAAGCATCAGTATTACAGATCCTGTTGTACTTGAGAGATCATGTTCAGCCTTGATGCCTTTTGAATAGGACAGGAAAACATCTGCAGGATAAAATATTCCAGTGACTTCAAAAATAGAAGGGAACATTGACAAAAACTGAACCCAGACAAAAATTAACATGTTGGAGCCATAAATTCCCCAGGGAATTTCCAATGGGAGTTCAGAAAAGCAGTTTTGGATTCAAGTAAAATATGATCTGTGTTAACAATATTTGAAAAGACTTCTCACATTCTACAAGATAAATTACACAGTCATACCTCATATGTCAATTTTGAGATTTGGGGGTATTTTTACTTACATACACCAAACTTTAGTTTTATTCCAATCTATATTCTGAAGGTTTTCACAGATCCTATATCATTGATCTGATTTATATGACATTTTATTCCTAAAAACATGGTGAAAATGTTTTTTTTTTTCTGGCTGTTGACAGTATTTTTTTCTGATTTATTGAATGATAAAAAGAGTTTTCTAAAATACCCCCAGTAAAAGCCTTTAATATGTCAGAATTTTAAAGTTTTGAATATTTCTGTTCTGAAAATGTATGCAAATTAGTGCATAATTAATTAGATAGTAGCTTATTTGTAATACAAACAATTCTCTCAATGTACTGTGATTAACCAAATGGGGAAGTATGCTGATATCTATCAGTTAAACAGTTGTACCCTATTCACTTGTGGTGTCTTGCCTTAAAGGGTTAGTTCACCCAAAAATTAAAATTCTGCCATTAATGTCGTTCCAAACCTGTACGACCTTCATTAATCTTCGGAACACAAATTAAGATAGTTTTGATGAAATCTGTGAGCTATCTGGCCTCCGATAGACTGCAACATTATTCCCACTTTCCAGGCCCAGAAAGATAGTAAAGACAGGATTAAAGGATTAGTTCATTTTGAAATGAAAATTAGCCCAAGCTTTACTCACCCTCAAGCCATCCTAGGTGTATATGACTTTCTTCTTTCTTCAATACGGAAGGCGGTCTGATGGAAGCTACATATTTTACTTCATAACTTGTTTAAATATGGATATATTTTTTTACACAAATGCATCGCTTCGCTTCAGAAGGCCTTTATTAACCCCCTGGAGCTGTGTGGAGTGCATATTTATGATGGATGGATGTAGATAGAAGAGCTTTCTTCAGCTCATATTCATTGATCCTATCACTGCCATTATAAAGCTCAGATGCGTCCGGATATTAATATTTCTGTGATTATGTTCATCAGAAAGAAGATAGTCATATACACCTAGGATGGCTTGAGGGTGAGTAAAGCTTGAGCTAATTTTCATTTCAAAGTGAACTAATCCTATAATGTTATGAAGTGACAAGAATACTTTGTGCGTGAAAAACAAACAAAAATAACGATTTTATTTAACAATTTCTTCTCTTCCGTGTCAGTCTCTTAAGCAGTTGACATAGTAAACACAGTGCAGCACTTCCGTGTTCTACATTGTTAATGTGAGCACCACAACGCATACGTGTGCTGTTGACGCAGGAGCCAACCAATAATGAGTCGCTGTTCTGATGTAATTTAATTTGTGTTCCGAAGATAAACGAAGGTCTTACAGCTTTGGAGCGACATGAGGGTGAGTAATTAATGACAGAATTTTAATTTTTGGGTGAACTAACTAATTTAAGTTTCTACATACATCTGCCACAAAGATATGAGTTTATGTGCTTGTTGAAGAATTGGACAACCATTGTAGTCCTTATTTAACATAGGAAAGTTTCTTCAAGTTAACCACAGGCTAAATTTGACTCATAAATTGAAAACAGCTACTCTTAGAACCCACTATCTTTCCAGGTTAGCCTACAGATTGACGTCATGACCAAACAGCTCTATTCCAAAGGAAATTGTAACACTCACCTGAAAAATGAATGCGGTTGACATTTCAGTGTTACGATCTGTTTGAATGTTTGAGGAACAATGCAGGCTTTTATTTTGTATATATGGATGCTTTCCAAACAGCTGTGCTAAGAATATATCAATATTCATGAGTAAAATTCATGAGGTGCTTAATGATCTTTAATTTAAAATGTTGTCTTTTGTTCTGTTGTTTGCCAGTGATGCATTTAAAGGGATAGTTCACTGAAAAGTGATAATTCTGTCACCATTTACTCACCCTCATGTCACTCCAAACTCATTTGACTCGCTTTCTTCTGTAGAACACAAATGGAGGATGTCCGGGATGCTCTTTTCCATAAATTTCATACATTTTCCAGTATATTCTGTGAAAGAAAATCATACAAGTTTGAAACATTATGATAGTGAGTAAACGATCACAGACTTTTTAATAATTCTGCAAACTATTCATTCAAGCATATGGCAGCATTAGATTTTTGCAGTTTGAACTGTTTTTTTTTTTTTTTAACTTCAGTGTTTTTTCTCATGCTGGGTTGAAAGTTTGTGCTTGAGCTGTTGCAGATGTTCAGTGTGTGTCAGGCAATTATTTGTAAACGAAGAGCATGTTTTTTACACGCTTCAATTAAATGTTGGAATTTGTAATTCTGCGTCTTACATTTGGGTCAGCATAATTTATATAGGCTAACAAGAATTTCAGCAAAATAGATTGTTTTGAATGGCTTTTGTTGAGTATAACAATTATGAGCATCCACACTGTTGATAAAGGAAACACTGAACATGAGCCATGAGTCACATGTCCTTCTTACAGGGCTGGACTGGGACAACATTTCAGTCCGGGAAATCTTACACTCATCCAGGCTATTCCATACACCCATAACAAATTTTGAAACCATGGACAACCCTATTTTATTTATAGCCATCACATAAAAAAAGACCTAAATCCTTAGGCTGGGGCCATGCCAAATAATTAAAGGTTTCTCTTGAACTGCACCTTTACCTCTGTCACTTCCCCCTATGATGAACAGAACTGTCTGCACCTTGTCAAGTCAAGTCAAGTCACCTTTATTTATATAGCGCTTTTTACAATGTAGATTGTGTCAAAGCAGCTTTACATTGATAACTGGTACATTGTTTGGCTGCACAACAACTCTTAAAGAATAGTGTCAATGCAGGCAGATCAAAGCACTGTTGAATATCAAATGTCAAGTCAAATGTCAAGTGTCCCCAACTAAGCAAGCCAGAGGCGACAGCGGCAAGGAACCCAAACTCCATCAGGTGACATTAGGTGGCAGACAAGTGGCAAATTGGTGTTAAAATGGAGAAAAAAACCTTGGGAGAAACCAGGCTTAGTCGGGGTGCCAGTTCTCCTCTGGCCAACAGTGCTTTGTTACAATTCAGGTTGCTATCATAAGTCCAATAGGATCGCAACATTAAAAGTATTTATTTCAGTTCCATCCAATTGAGGATCGTATTGAGGATCACGCCGGTATGGACGGTTGTTGAGAAACTGTGTCGTGGCTGTCGTGTCACTGAGGCCCTCACAGTGGATGATCTAGTTGACTCAATCTCTGCTGATACTTCAGGGCTGCGTTGTGGTCGTGTCAAGGTGCAGGTCCTTGGTCTCACCTGGATACGGCCCGGATCCGGTTGACTACAGTGAACCTCGGGATAAACAGAAAGACTAATATTAGCGTAGATGCCATTCTTCTTCTGATGTAACGAGTACATCAGGTGTTATAGGAAGTGTTCCCGGTTCCGGCTGACCTAATTTATGCAGCCTAATAATCCTTTAACAGATCTGAAAATATAAATTGGTAATGTGTTATGTGTATGCCAGGTTAAAGAAATGCGTTTTTAGTCTAGATTTAAACTGACAGAGTGTGTCTGCTTCCGAACAATGCTAGGAAGATTGTTCCAGAGTTTAGGTGCCAAGGTGGTTTAGGTGGTTTTTGTTGCAAAAACCACCTCATTGTAATTTGTTTGCACATAATCTTAATTTATTTTAAATTCTAAATACATTAGAATCTATCGTTGTTTTTATATCTTACAATGACTTAAAGGATTAGTTCACTTTCAAATGAAAATTAGCCCAAGCTTTACTCACCCTCAAGCCATCTTAGGTGTATATGACTTTCTTCTTCTTTCTGATGAACACAATTAGAGATATATTTAAAAATATCCTGACGCATCCGAGCTTTATAATGGCAGTGAACGGGACCAACAAGTATGAGCTGAAGAAAGTGCTTCCATCCACATCCATCCATCATAAACGTCCTCCACACGGCTCCGGGGGGTTAATGAAGGCCTTCTGAAGGGAAGCGATGCGTTCGTGTAAGAAAAATATCCATATTTAACAAGTTATGAAGTAAAATACAGCTTCTGCCAGACCGACTTCCGTATTCAACATACGAAGTAAGTGTAAAACTCTCGCAGCTCAAAATGCTTTCGCTACGTCCTACGCCTTCCCTATTCAACTTATGAAAAAAGCTTAACTGATGCGGCGCCAGTTCAGTTTTTTTGTAAGTTGAATATGGAAGGCAGTCTGGCAGAAGCTAGATACTTTCCTAGAATTTTGGTTCTAGCCCTTACGGTTCAAAAGTTATGCCGCGTTCCAGGCAGCCCGTAACCCGTGTTTTTCCAACCCTCTACCCGTGAAAGTGCACTGGAACGGCAGTCAAACCTGTGACTTCCCACCCGTGAACTCGTACTAGATCGATGTACCCCCAGTTCCACGCTCTGACGTCACATAACCCGCGAAACAACAATGGCAGCCCTTGGATGCGGTGTTTATGCAAGTGCACGGTAAAATAACATAAAATCAAAGGTATAGCAGCTTCTCTTGCCTTATGCGCCGTTTTTCCTCCTCCGTTTCCCTCAAATAAGCAAGGAGTAAGCACCTTTGGCGATAGAAATAATTGTAAATGAGCATAAGCCCCGTATGGTCCATCATGCTGGTTTGTTTACACTCAGGCAGTTTGGCGTGACTTGCCTGGAACGCTACAAAGTCGTGAGTCGTGGTTTGAAGTCGTGACTTACGGGCTCAAAAACCTGCCTGGAACGCAGCATTATTAGCACAAACGTGAGTGCAAATTTGGACAGTTGGTGGCGCTAGAGGGATTGAGTTAGAGACTCAAATTTGCTCTGGCGACAGTTCAGACTGTCCTCTATCTGTGTGCAAAATCTCATAACTTTCCCGCAAGTGGTCCTATTGGCTGTCATGGACTTCCAGAGTGGAAATGGAAGAAGAAGAATAATAGGAACACCAACGGATATTGCCTATGCACCTTCAGTGCTTGGCCCCTAAAAATTCTAAATTGTCTAAATGTAAAAATTAGTACAATAATAACTACATAATGACAATATCTTCATAGAAAAATAATAATAATGAATGTTATTGCATTATTATGACTCATATCTTTGTGTTGTTGTTTGCCCTATAGCTCCCAAATTACTAATGTAACTTTACAATAGATAATAATGATTAACATATAGTATTTTAGTTTAACATATAGTATTTAACTGACGATAGCAATGGTATGCTACTGCTAACATTTGCTAGCAGTTTAATCCTTAGCTAAGTTAACGAAGACAAAACTATTTACAGATGGCTAGAGTCCCTCTGTTTGAAACCGTTTGGCGGAGGTGCGGCGCGCACGTGAGCCGAATTGTAGCGTTGCCACAGTCAACACTATCCGATTCATGATTTATTATTGATTTATTATGTAATGCCGAATTCGCAAATGGATCAATACAGTACATTGGCAAACAAAGGCAGCGGGCCAAATTCTCCCGGTGCTCTCGATGGCCAGTCCGGGCCTGCCTTCATATGCAAATTTACAGAACTGGTGCTGAATGGCTTTATGAAAAGTGATCAGCTCATCCTTTGTAGTGATTAGCAGCACACTTATGGTTTACGGATTTACATTTGAATGTTACTTCTAGAGTGTTCCTACACAGAAAATATAGGTTAATTCATATCCCTCCTTTGAGACCAGCCACTCCTCAAGGCTCTACAAGTCCATAATCAACATGAAATTAAAATGAATCCTTGTGTTCCTGGTCTAATTGCACATAAATCATCAGTGTAAGTTATTCAAATGAAAATGAATCTTTGTTCACAACCGTTCTTCAAAATGCAGTAAGTTTCTCTGAAACAAGCATTTAGGTCACTTAAGCTGAAGCCAAATAGCTATTCATTATTTTAGGCTGCTTCTGCAATTTAATGCTGGTTATTGTTACAAAGATTATAGCAATAATTACAAATATTGAACAATAGATCAGCATTTCAGTGTTACAATCTGGCTGAATGTTTATTTCTCATTTTGTATATATTGATGCTTTCCAAACAGATGTGCTAAGAATGGATCAATAATATTCATGATCAAAACATCATGAAAAAAAAATCATTCTTTTATTTCAAATGTCTTCTTTTGTTCTGTTTGCCAGTGATGCATTTAAATGGATAGTTCACTAAAAAAAGTGAAAATTCTGTCATCATTTACTCACCCTCATGAGTAAATGAAATAATTACAAATATTGAACAATAGATTAGGAAAAAGCAGCATTACCACTGAAAATGTGGAGATGCACTGCTCTGGTCCAAATCATCTTCAAAAGTGGGCATGAAAAATCACATTCATTCTGGTTCCATTTATGCTTCTTTCCATTGCATTTCCTGTTTCTATCAGAGGTGTCATAATGCAGAAGTAAACTGGGTTACAAATGCAGTTTCATGGTGATTTTAAAGCATTGAGGGTTCTCCTCCAAGTAATTATGTTTTTAAAATGTAAGACTTGCATTAGCAGGCATCCGCAAGTGCACTATTTACAAACCCCGTCTCACTCAATTTACAAAAAATATGCTCGCATTCTCTTACTTGTAAGACAAATAGACTTTGATGAAGCATTCAAGCAACGTGGCAGTGGTTTCTGGCTCTCTGAATACCTTTTGTCCCTGTCACAAAGGCTTTGCAGCCCTGTTTGTTGATTTATTTTATGTGAGAATTGTCTCAGTGGCAGACAGACCCACAGTCCTGTGGCTAATGACATCAGCTCTCGGCTCTCAAGAGCCTAGCGTAGTAAATACCTAAGATGAGGATAAAGGATTTAATCTCACGCTGAAGTGTGGCAGACTGACCTGTCAAAAAGACTTCACGGTTGCTTTGGTTCTAACAGCTGTATTTGATTCCTGGTCACACCCTACTGAAAAGGCCGTAAACATTTCAAGAGGTTTGTATTACTTCCCACATCAGCAGAATAAAGGGATTCTCATGGAACTGTTTTCAGCTTCCCCACTTTTTTTTTAACTGATGACATTTGCATTTAAGAACAACACAGGTTTGCATTGAAAACGGCCTAAAACCATAACCTTTTGCCACACCTGGCAATTGCTGGTGACTTGAGAAAATTTACCGGCCATGACTGCACAATTTTAGATAACAGTGAAAATCCACAATTTTCTATTCCAATTTTGATACCACAGCTAAACCAGCTTAATATCCATTTAAAAATGATTAAAGACAAGTAAACAGTCAGTATAATCAAATTACAAGCAATAGCACAAATAAAGACAATAGAACAATGATCTGAAATAAACAGTCCTATTCAGGTAGGTCTAACGATAGTTTTCAGGTACAGAAATTAAGTAAAAAATAGCGTTTCCTTTATATCAAAGCGGTTAAGCTCGGCAAAGCTGCAGTTTCCTCCTAATCTACTCCATACCGCTTTAAAATATAGCATTCTATACAGAATTCAAATGGATCCGATTCGTTACCTGGTCTGTGTTGACTGTGCTATCGTGTCTCCGAGTCTGGACCGGAGCAGACTGTGCACGCGCTGCGGCGGTTCGCATAAAACCAGGACTGCGTTCAGCCCCGACAAAACATTGCAAAACGTTTTTTTAAACGGAAACGGAGGTGCGTTGAACACCCTGTTCTGATGAGTTGCAACTATGGCAGCTGAGAAGGCCATTCTTTGTGTTCTTTTTGAAGAATTGATATGCTATATTTTTACTATAAAACTCTTACGACAAACGTGTCTTCTAATATCTTCAATTGTTGCGTATACCAAGCTGCAGCGGTCACATTTGTAAACAACTTTACTTAGCATTAGCCGTTACGCTTTTTTGGCTAAAGCTTGCAGGCTTGCCTTCCAGTGGCTTTGTCTCAAACCCTGTTGCACACTGTTTCCAGGAAACATATCGTTCAACCCGGAAACCGTAGCAAAACGTTGCGCACCGGTTTGAGCTTGAACGTGCCCCAGACTTCATTTGCCCCAATAGAAAGCATATTTACAATGTCTGAATCGTTTCCTATCCCCTATATAGTGCACTGTGTGCCATTCACCATGTAGAAAATAGTAAATGTGTGAACAAGTGACCGATTTTAGCCGCAGATTCAGCGTCTATTTATAATGTAGGGGGTGGGACGCTTCAGATTCTAAAGAGCATTTGATTGGACAGAAAATCTGATGAGAAGCTTAAGTGCAGAGTAATATCGTCAATATCATTGATCCATATTGGCGGAAGTGAGAGACTGTAAGTTTTGAATGCTTATATCTTCTAAATGCCATTTTTTCATTGTATTGGAGCTTATAGATAACAGTAAGGCTAACATATTCATACTAAAAGCCAAAACAAAAAACTGGGGACTTTAAATTTTAGTGACGATGCCGCACTGGCCCGTCTACTGTTCTGAGCGTCTTTCACGTTTGTTCACATTAATATTCTCACGACATCATATTGTTAGAATTCATAAAAATGTTACCGGCCAACTGGCGATTAAAGGTGCAATATATGCAATAACTTTGTCCGCTAGAGGTCGCTAGAGGCCTATTCAAAACAAAGGCGTAGCTTGATGACACCAAGTTTGAGCGTGGAATCTTGGGACATGTGGTCTTCACCTCAACGGACGGTGCAAAAGAATAGGGATAGGACTCGGGAAGAAATCATGTTCATGGATGCGATTATTAACGTTATTGTAGTATGAAGCAGAGCAGGACCGAGTGTTGTGGGAGCTGAACGAGGCCGCTGGAGCGATTGCGCAACACACGCCTCACGAGCAGCAGAACTTTTATTATGCCACAGTCGCCGGCGCTGCTTCTTCTTTTCCGGTCATGAGTATGAGGTAACACAGCTCTGTTTATCATATTAGATACATTTGAGTGTTTTGAAAATGATGTTATAAGGTTGCGTTCGCTCGGCGGCTGCTGTGAGACACTTGTTTGAGACACACTGCAGTAAGCTAGATCAATTTTAGAATATATTAAATGCTGGATGGCTTGTGTTAGTAAATGGCATGCAATTAATTTGAAAACGTATTGTATGATGGAGAAAAATGTCTATTACTGTTACTAAAAATAAAGCTGCATCTGATTATGCTATGTTAGCTACTTGACAAAGTAGTGTTTTTCTCTGAGGCATGGTAAAGCATGGTATTCACAAAAAAATCAAGAAAATTAGTTTTAAACAATAAGACTAAACGTGTTGAGCTATGTAACAATTGGTTTTCTGTCTATAAATATATCAAAACAGTTGTTCCCTTGTCTATTAAAAAGTGTAATATATAAAAGTGTCTTTGGTGTTTCCATGGTTTCTACAAAATAAAACCGGAAACCGAGGGTAACGCGGGTATGACGCAATTGACAGGCGATTCCTCACACGTCCCGGAGCCTTGGTTAAAATTGCAATTTTCTCACGATTTACAAATAGTTGGAAACATTTGGGATATTGTAAGTACTCAAGTGAACAAAATATATAACACTGGCCTAGTGGTTTTTGGATATTTTACTGCAAAAATATTACATATTGCACCTTTAACAGTTTCACATACTCACCAACGGCGATTTTTAATCGCATTTGGCGCTGGCGTTATTGGACTTGGATTTTCACACTGGACTATAAAACAGGCTAAACTTTTACAGACTTGCATTGAATCATATCTAGCATAGCAAACCTCAGAAACATGCTAAACACCTTAGCAACTGTACAGCAACATGCTAAAACCACTAGAATGCCTTAGCAATTATATAGCACCACACACACACAAATCTACTCAGAACACCTTAGCAACATGCTAAAACCACTCAGAACATTAACAACATAGCAAACAGGTTGAAACCCACCTCAGAAACAGGGGGGAAAAAACATTCAGAACACCAACCAATGTTGTTACTGTAAAACAAACAAACAAAAAAAAATTATATGTATATATATATAAAATATATTTTTTTTATAAAGTTGAAACAAAACAAAAACTAATTATTAGATTAAAACTTAACTTAAAAAGTGAAAATTTGAAATGATGCACTCTAAACTGAAATAAAATATTTAAGTACTAAAACTACTAAAACAAATAGAAATAAATTAAAGCTAAATATAAATATTTTATTTAATAAAGATTTAATATTTAAAGAAAAACTAATAAAAATAAAAGCACACAATTTCTAAAACAGACTAAAAATAAAAATAAAACTGAAAACAAAAAATAAAAATCAATTCAAGATATAAATAAATACAATATGAGTATATATAAATAATACTAAAATATCAATGTTAGCAAGGTCCTGGCAAACAACCAAACACCCTAACGTCTTGTTGAAAATGAGCAAATCTAGGTTTGTAAGCTTGTAAACAGGGTTGTTTTTTTATGTATTGATTGTTATTATTAATAGAGGGAGTACTAATGATGATTAATGCTTGTTTATTGCAGGATCATGACTATAATAAATTGCCGTGACCTTTTAATTTTTGTCTTTAGACCATGATACTCAGAGCTACATAAAGCAGGAGACAAAGCACGACTGGATTTGAAATGCGAGTGCGGGTGGAAAATTCCACTGCTTGTGTTTCTCAAATGTGCAAACATTCACAAGGACAACTGGCCACAAAACGAGCTGGGAAACTATTAAAAGTGTTACGTGTCACACAAGAGATGAGAAACGAAGGAATTTGATTTCTTTTTGAATGCCAAATGTGCATAATAAATGAAAAAAAGAAATCAAATATTTGCATACAACCTAAACACACAAGTCAAGGGAAGACAAAAGTTTTACATTACAAATGAATATTTCATTTGGTTTAAAAGGGCTTAAGCTAAGCTTATGAAAACTCCTGTTTGATGCAACGCAGTGCACTTGAAACTGAAGATACTTCTCTGAATCTACAGAAGAGAATAAAACAAAGGGATTCTTGTCTTATATTTGTGGGTATGTTTACATGTCAAGGGTGTACTAAAAATGGAAAAGTTTCTCCTTTGCATTTTTCACATACAGACAGACATTGTCAAAACAATCCCCTTTATCACAGAGAACAGCGAAAACAATTAAAAATGCTGTATTATGCTGTCAGACCAGTAGTTGGCGATGTCACTTTGTAAAGAAACACTACACGCCTATAGATAGTATGACGTCACCGTTTTCACAAATTTGTGTTTTTGTAGTTTACACAAAGAGATGATAAATGTATTGCTTTCAAAAACTTGCACTTTGAAAACCTATTTTCAAAAGTTTGTGTTTTCAGGACACCAAAATGGCGTTGTAGTGTAAATAAACGGCCAAAACGCATAAAAAGTTTTACGTTTTTAGTTGAAAAGGGTGTTGTGTAAACAGCTCCTCAGTCTTGTGTGTAATTTCTGATACTCGTGCTATTTAAAGAGGCTGTTTAAACAACAGTTTTCAAAAGAAAAAAAACGCAAACTTTTGAAAACGGGTTGCAAGTTTTTGAAAATGACACCTTTATCGTCTCCGTGTAAACTACAAAAACACAAATTTGTGAAAACAGTGAGTCATGCACATCAAGTGTTCAGTCTATATGCGTGTAGCGTTTCTTTACAAAGTGACATCGCCAACTACTGGCCTGGCATGAATAATACAGCATTTTTAATCGTTTTTGATGTGAACGGGGATCATTTTGAGAACATTGATGTCTGTATGCAAAAAAAAAAAAAAAAAGAAAAACTTTTCCGGTTTTAGTACATGTCGTGTAAACTTAGCCTCACTCTTACAGACACATGGAGAAAAATATATTGGAGCCTGGTGGATTTACATCAAACAGAGAATATGTGGCCATTCTGCCTTGAAACATATTAGAGTAGGTGTTAAAACTCTTAGCTTTAAAAGCAAATGCGTTTTGATGATTCTATTTCTTCTGGTGTTTTCTAAGGACAGTGATCAATTAAAGGTGAAGATTAGTATATGAAATCAATCTGTAGGCGGCTCATACTGTGGTTCTGTCCTAGAAATCCCTTCAAGAAACTTCAAAAGATGTGAAGAACTTATGAAGTTCTTGAGCTCTTCAAAAGGAGTGGAATCTGCCAACAGTCTCTAGCTGGAACCGGCCAATAGCAGCATACTGGCTGTTATTTCAATACCTGCTGCTTCATGGCTCAATGTCATTTCTAGATAAAACTCCTTGTCCTGTAATTCATCAATGAAAGATAAATTAACATCCTGTCAGACACTTGAGAATACATTTATCGCACCTTTCCAAGTGTGAATTAAATAAAAAGAGCAGCTGGTACTTTCACCTCAGGTGAAGCAAAACATGTTTCAACATTCTCCATAAAAAATCCATTAATGAATTTTTGATAGACATGGCTCTTGATGTTGATCCTCAAATGCAAAACACACACACACACACACACACACACACACACACACACAAAATGATGTATATATGTTTGTGTGTGTGTCCAATAAATTATGAATTTTTGATAGACAGCAGCAATAAACAGGCAAAGTGTTTCGACACTTCAGCCTTTAAGTCCTGCAGGTGTTCAAATGATGGCTAATATTAAGTTATGAAGGAACAGTCAAAGAGAAGACATTTTAACAAAGTCTTTATCATGTAAGGAATACACAGTGAATATACAGCAGATTGTTATATAGCAAAACTAGTATATCCACGACTACAGATTGTAAAAGTGCTTCAATGTTTTCACCACACCAAATGGTGTGGATGTGACCGTCAGTTACTTACAGTCCATTCCAGCCCTGCTTAGAAACGTCTACAGTACCTTAGGTTCAAGAAAAGCACAATATCAGCAAACAAACATGATTCTTCAGCCATTTTTACCTATATAAGGCCTCAACACAATTCTGTCACAAGGTTCTGGATATTCAGCCTGCTTTGAGACTCAAAAAGGTAGTTAGTACTAAAAAAAAAAGCTTAAACCTTTGAAAAGTCTCATCAGCTGCTCCCTTATACAAAAATACTAGTAAACAGAGAGCAAAGGTGAAGTCACATTTAACGTTGCACGGCAAAATTTCACAGGTGAATTCCAGTCATTTCAATAGGAATCCTTGTGATGGAGAGTTTTGCGTGAGGGTGAAAAAGTCCCCCATGCAGATTTTGCTTTTGTTAAAGGTGGTCATGCAAATTTGCAGCACCAACCACCAGAAAGTTTCTTGGTTTAAAAGTGACTTCTATTTAAGCAGCGCTTCATACATCGCTACACTACTGACAATGGAACTTTTTTGCCTGCAAAATTTTGGCTATATTTCGCTAATGTGACCACACCTTAAACTTCCTTCATTTTCACATTTCACGTCCTTTTAATACTGGACTCAATGTAAAAGTAAGAAATAATTTACTATATATGATAAAAAAAAGCTTGTATAAACCATTACAAAGAGTGTCAAAAAAGAAATGGATGAATACATGTGGATTATAGACCTCTATATCATAATCAAAAGATGAAATCGCTCTCTACATGTCTGGTGGTGTGATACACAGGCAGAACATTGTAGTGAAGCTGAGCTAAAGTGCTGTGGAAATACCAGATGAGGCGTCACGGGGGCTGAGGTATGACCAGCACTGGAGCGGCAAGACAGGGCGACTGCAACATTGTCAAACATTAAGGCTTTCCCAAGGGGCCCCGAGGTTGGAATGGGGCTGCCAGGAAGGGGTCCATCACTGCTCGAACACCTACTGTCCAGGAGTGAAGGGGTCCGACGGGGACGGAGCTCACGGCTGCCTGCTGGCCCACGCTGGAGACCACGCGGTGGGCGGCAATGGGCTGCTGGGGCATTGGAGCCTCGGCGCAATACGGAAACCGGATTTGACTGTGTACGGGTGGATGGGGCAGGATGGGCTCGTTGCCATTCGAGCACCTAACAAGATGTTGTGGATCGTTCTTTCTGCAGAAGGGCGCCTGGAGGAAGATGTCAGGCTGCGTATGGGCTCGTTGAATTTGGGGAAATGGAGCGCTGGTGAAGATGTCCCTATCGTCTCGCCCACATCCAGGGAATGGGGCATTTGAGAAAACATCTGGAGAGGACGATGGCGAGAGTTTGAGAGCAATAGTGTTGAGGAGCTTAGAGTCCAGCAGCAGAAGCTTTGAGCCACTGCATGCGTGCAGAACCTCTTCTTCTTCTGCAGGAACCTCTGAGCTCTGGATGTTACTGGCTCCCAATGCAGAAACGTAGCCGTTCACATTAGGCAGATCATCTGCAAAAGAATAAGAGCACAGCAAAATAAAGGCGAGAACTAGTGCTTTTATTCTATAAAATAAAGGTAAATTTACTGTAAAAAAATAAAAAACAAAAACAACAGTAGCTGTAGTTGCCAGAACTTACAAAACAAATACCACAGCAACGTTTTACTCACTTCTTTACGAGAACCTTTAAAGTCAATGTGATTTTTATGGAATGAAAAACTACAAAATCTCCTGAAAAGCAAAATACCTACAGCCATCTTGGCAAGTTTGGCTGTGCTTGCTTGTAAAATAATTCGAAAGAGAATGACGGTTGGTTTATGACAAAGATGAATAAAAATAACAACACATAAGTTTCATATTTAAAATGTATTAGCAACATTTTAAGTTTTACAGATTATACTTAAATTTTCAGTAAAAAAAAAAAAAAACCTCTTTCATTAAGTAAAATAATGTTAATACAGCAACTAACTGAAATTATTAAAATTAAAATTAACTGTTTATTAACTTTACTGATAATCACCTTAAAAACACAGGTGGTAAAGAGAAAGCCACACGATGAACCAAAGTTCATCACAATTAGCTAACTAGAAGTTGCACAGTTATACACACAAATACAAAACACCATCACTGTAACACACTTGAAACTAAAAATTTAATTATACATTCATTTAACAACATAAGATAAAACCCTAATGTATAGAACTGATAAGAAGAAACTGTTATTTCAATGAAAAAACATTAAATGCGAGCTTTGTTTCATTCATTCTGAATTCTGGGAATTTGGTTTTTCACTATAAATAATATGATTTCCTTGTTATTTCACTTACTGTAAAATGGCATGAAATATCCCATTAGATCTATTATAGTTTTTAACTGTATAGAGCAGGGGTGTCCAATCCTGCTCCTGGAGGGCCACTGTCCTGCAGAGTTTAGCTCCAACCCCAATTAAACACACCTGAACCAGCTAATCAAGGGCTGTGTCTGAAATCGCCCCATACCCTTAAAGTCCCCCTGTCCCCCCAGTTTTTTTTTAGCTTTTAGTATGAATATGTTAGCCTTAAGGTTATGAATAAGCTGGTGTTTTCCAAAACAATGACAAAATTCGCATTTAGGAAATATAAGCATTCAAAACTTACAGTCTCTCATTTCCGCTAAAATGGATCACGGATTTACATAACATCACACATCAGCTTCCTACACTATAAACAGACGGTAAACAGACAAGCTGCAGTTGAAATCGGTCACTTTTTCACACATTTACTAGTTTCTATATGGTGAATGGCACATAGTGCACTATATAGGGGATAGGGAATGAAGAGATCGAGAATGAAGACCGTTTTCGCGTTAGTGTCACCGCTGCAGCCAGAGCACAGTCTGCTCCGGTCCAGAGACACGAGAGCACAGAGCGGATCATATGCGCGAGTCGACACAGACCACAAAAGGTATCGGACCCATTTGAATTCTGCACAGAATGCTGTATTTTAAAGCGATATAGAGGAGATTAAGAGGAGAAACGGTTAGAGATTAGAGGGAAACCAAAGCTTTACCGAGCTCAGCGGCTCTGGCCGAGCTGTGATATAAACAAAACATTATTGGCTATTTTTTTTAAAAAGGAGTGGGGCTGTTCGATATATCCCGCCCTGTCTTCCTGTTTCAGTTAAAATTACGTCATTGAATAATGCTGCGCGTTCCCAGACACTTCAGTGGGCCTTTAAATAGGGCACTATTTGAGGGAACAGCCATTTGCAGTGGTGTCTGAAAGCATAGTATACATAATCGAGTGCACTCATTCAATCCCACAATGCACCGCAGTAGTGAGTGTACAACCAATGTACGCTCAACGGCTAGAGAATACCCATAATGCACTGTGAGAATTGCGTGCCGAATGAATTCCCGCGTCTGACCAGAAGATGGCGCCCGCAGCTTAATCATCCATCCATTTTTTCAAACCTAATTGAATTCACTCACTCATTTTCATTCACTCCTTCAAGTGAACTATATTAGTGGACTAATGTAGGGAATAGTGAATGAGGATAGAGGGGGCGATTTCAGACACAGCCAAGGTCTTACTAGGCAGACTAGAAACTTCGAAGCAGATGTGTTGAGGCAAGCTGGAGCTAAATTCTGCAGGCCAGTGACCCTCCAGGACTGAGTTTGGACACCCCTGATATAAAGGAACTAAAGGTTAACCAAATAACATGTTTTTACTGTAGCATTTTTACAGTTTTTTACTGTTGAAATCGCAATCATTTTTTGTGAAAACCCCCATCACCAGCGCAACCAGACCATTCAAAGAAACATTTTCTATAGAGGTCCAAACAATGAGAACATCAACATGAAGACCACCCACATTTATCGTCTATTCAGTATTCAACAAATTGTTACCAATTTCACATGCAAAGAGGCTAGCCAATCACAAAACAGGTAATTTGCATGTAGAAGCAGAAGAGACTGCTTTCGAATATTTCAAATGTGTAGATAATCATGCCTTTGAAGGCTGTTTTTGTGTTATAGAATGCCAGCAGAAAATGCACAGCCTGAAGCACAATACCAAATTAGGCTGCTTTTGCTTCGAAGCCTTAATTTATTCATGAACTCCCTGCTTTAAGTCAATGTGATTTTAATGGAATGAAACTCCATAAAATCTCCTAAAAGGCAAAATACCTACAGGCATCCTGGCAAGTTTGGCTGCACTGGCTTGTAAAACACTATGCTTGGTTTAGGACAAAGATGAAAAAAAATAATAAGAACACACCTAAGATGAATAAATAAAAGGTTTTAAGACTGATTCGGATCTGGATGCATATAGATCAAGGCTTCTGCAACAAGTAGAACTAGGTCATAAAACCAGAAAGTACCCAGACGTCCTTGAATGATGTTTTGAAAGATGCGGCATAAAGCAGGCAGGAAGGCCAATGCTTTTGTCTTGTTTTGTGATTCTGCAGGCTTAAAAATAATTAAGTTGAGCCACCTGGACTTGTGTGTCTGCCAGGAATCCATTTCTATCTTCGAAACGCTTGCCATATCCTTGTCCATCCTATTAAATGGGCATCTTATCATGATTTCCAATCAGTAAACACACATTCAGGTCTCAGATGGAGGCCAATTTGTTTTACTTTTTACGCCTCAGTCATATAGTGCCAAGATTTGTTGTGAATGTGCAATTTTCTCATACAAGTGAATGCTCGAATGACAAAGGATGAAGAGAAAGAGACAGAGAACAACACTGATGAGGTACTCTTACCTGGAGAAGACACAGCCGGCTATGTCAGCCAGACCTCCAGCAAAAAGTTGTACCGTGATAAGAATAAGAGAAAACTGTTTAACACCAAAGACCTTGAATATATTATAAAATTGTTATGCCCACAACAAGACTGCAGGAACAAATAGAGGTTTGAGTTTCACCAATGTGAATCACAAAAAGAAGCTGATAAATATGTTTGGCCTTTCTAAAATATTGAGAAAAAAAAAAAAAAAAAGAGTGTTTGTTTTTTTAAATCACTGTGGAAGATGTTTAAGTACATTTGTATGGCACGTTTCACATAAATATTCATCCAATATTGTTAATACAGTTTTTAACTCTTTCCAGGCCATTGACGGAATTTTCCGGCTTTCTGTGTTTTCACTGTTATACGGTAGGGGGCACATTTACACATCTTCTGAAAGAGTAGAGAATCTCAAAATCAAAACAGGAAAAAAAGGAGCAGAAACAAGCGATAAAAGCATTGCTTATGCACGTTGTAGTCTTTGAAAAAACGCTATTTTCTCAGCTTTTTGTTCAAAATTTCGCCTTTTTTTTTTTTTTAATTAAAATTACTCACAAAAAAGGATGCATGAAGCTAGAGTGAAACTTTTTGTGTTGTTGTTTAATATGAGATGCTCTGTTCTTTTTGATATATTGCATTTTCAGATATTCATACAACAAAACATTCTGGGGGCCAAACAAAACAAAACAAAAAATAAAACCGCTGGCAGGAAAGAGTTAATTCAATAATTTTTTTAAATTTTCATTCACCCCCTTTTGTTGATCAACAAACATTTCATTCCTGAAGACTAAAATATTGTTTAAATAATTAAACATCAACATTTTGAATGTATAATATAATCCAATATATAAATATAAAATATATTTTTTCTCTTATTATTACAACAACAGCATTTCTTATTCTTATATAGGATTACATTATCATTATTCAGCAGTGGTTCACATTTAGAAGACTGCTGTGCATGATCAGCTAAAAGTGCACAGTTTCAACAGACAAATAATTAACACCGGCACAATTTACATTCACATTTACATGTTTATTTAACACCCCTTTCTTTGTTTATTGGTTTTCACAAAAATAGAAGGTGCACATGAACCCATCACTGTTCTAACACTGGGCTGAGGGTGTTTGCTACAGAGACCAATGAGGTTCCAACTCTGGGGATAAACATGGTCATAAATATTGTTTTTCTCTGAACAAAAACAGCACATAAAAGGAATCTTTGATTTTTGCACAACAACACAAGTCAAACACTACCCGCGGGGCAAAGACCTCTACTGAGAACTACAAGATGAAGCATTAGGATTGCATAGGTTAACATGAGAGTCTGCGAACGGCTGTACAGAGGAGAGGCGAGGATATAGAAATCTCATAATCGACACTGCCAACAACAAATATCAGTAATGGAGCCCCAGCAGCATCTCTTTTCCTCTGCAAGAGCATTGCTGACGTGCAGTGCTATTCTGCGTTTTTTCACCAATGCCTCAAACAAAACGCTTCATAAAATATCCCAAGCTTCCATGGCAGCATGAGCTTGAAGTTCAGATTTTTTTGTCTTATTGGTTTGTTGTTGTTTTTATTTGGTTTCATTACTGCATTTTAGGGATGGGCGGTATAAATAAAATCTTGTATCTCAGTGTATAATAATATTTAACAATATATTTATTAGTTGGAAATCCCAAAAAGTTGTGCATGTATGTATGCATGTGCATATATATATATATATATATATATATATATATGAAATACAAATCAAATTTGGGGTCAGTAAGATTTTTTTTTTTAAGAAATTAATATTTTTATTCACTAACATTGCATTAAATTATAATGTTACACAAATAAATGCTGTTCTTTTATTAAGCAGAACAACTATTTTCAACAATCATAATAAAAATACTTTTTTCTTGAGCAACAACTCGGCATATTACAATGACATAACAGAAATAAATTGCAGTTTAAAATATACTCAAATAGAAAACAGTTATTCTTAACTTGTAATAATGTCATAATATTACTGTTTTAACTGTATTTTGGATCAAATAAATACAGCCTTGGTGAGTATAAAAGACTTTAAACATTAAAAAATTGGCAACACTTTACAACAAGGTCTCATTAGTTAACATTAGTTATAATGAGCAATATATTAATCTTCAGCATTTATTAATCTTTGTTAATGTTAGTTCATAAAAATGTTCATGTTCACAGAGCATCAACTAATGTTAACATATACAACGTTTGGTTTTAATAATGTATTTGTATATGTAGAAAATAACATTAACTGAGATTAATAAATGCTGTAGAAGTATTGTTCATTGTTAGTTCATGATAACTAATGTAGTTAACTAATGTTAACAAGTGAAACCATATTGTAAAGTGGCACCAAAAAAAAATCGTACCAACCCAAATCTATACCAAAAATTTTGTAAATACATACACACCCATCTAGCATCAAATGGGAAAATGTAACATTCTGTAAGACAGGAACAAAAAGACTTAAAACAGTAATATTCAACCAGAAACATTTCTGATCAGATAAGCCAATTTTGACAGCATGGGAAAAGTAGTTACTATTTTATAGCCATGCAAATATATGCTATCGGACCACCCAGCCCTACTGCAGTTGCTCTTATGCATCTTGTGAAATGTCAACCACTGTCTCAAACTCATTTCAATGGCATTTACAGATTCAGCTATGTCAAAAAGCTGATTTTTTTTTTTTTATGATTACAGAACGTTCAATTCTACAGCATTTCTCACTGATTGGGATTCTGCTCTTCACACAGCACTACAGCGAGCATTTTCCCTGCTCTCAATCAGGTACTTCAATGTCTAATGACTCTCAGTGAACGAGCAGAACCTGTGCTTGAACCAGAGGTGCTTGCTGCGGGTCCAGCTGTCCGAACGAAGCAGATAAACCATGTCAAAGACAAAACGACCTCACCACTTTCAACAACTAAGACTATCTATTTATTTACCTCACGTCCACACATACACGCACACACATACGTACAGTACTGATATGAAGATTGGCCACAGACATGTCTTAACTTCATATTCATAAACGCTGCCATGCTTCGATATGCGTCTGATTCACAAGAACTGTGCAAGAAAGCATGGCATCGGGCGGTAGTTCAGAGGAGGAAATGGTATACGTACAGCGTTGAGGATTTTCCTCAAGACTACAGCCTTGTTTTTGTTGATAATAAATGTCTGAGAATAAAAGGCAATGAGAACCGAAAACAAATCCAGCCGATTTGCTTGCAAATGGCGTCAAACCGTGTCACGATGCTTCAAGATTGTCCTCTTTTCTTAGCTGACTTCATAGCAATGGCCGTTGAAGATGAAACCGACAATTTACATTCGCAAACACGTCTCAACACACAGAACAAAGAGATAAAGTTTCCTCTTAAATAGGTTTCATATACACATATCTGCATTTATATATGGATACTCGATTCATACATTCATTCTCTAACACTCTATTCATATTCACATATAATCTTAACCTTATATGAAATATTTCTTTTAAATTATTCTCAATGTATACTATGGGGTGAGACGGGGATCTCTGAAGGAATTGGTGGACATTTGGACCAGATGCTTTATACACAGGAGGAACGAATCACTTTTGAGGGCAGGAGAGTCGAATACTGCAGATATACAACAATTTACATTGCTTCGAGCCAACGTACAACATCAATAGAGCTATTTACAAAGAAATAACAGAGAAATGATGGTCTGGAGGTCATGAGATGGTGAAAATAGGTACCAATGAGGAGCTTCTAGTCAGTTCTACATGAAGTGTTAAGACCTTTTCGTACCATGCGCTCAGTCTGGATGAAGATAAATTCTTACAAGCTGTGCTTGCCTACCTGCAGGTCTGTAAACATCCAGCAAAAATATTCCTGTCTGTAAACATTTGGTTCCCTTGTACTTTAATTTCTGTCTGGAAGGAACCAACTGCATGAGTCTAAAACCCATGTGTGTCTGGAGACAAGCTTCCTGAGTGCCACTGAATACACAGCTAAACACTGAAGAGGAGGAGGATTCGGCAAACATCTGATGTTTGAAGCTTGCACTCTTGACTGTGAGGCAGATGAAATGCGTGACGGTCATGTATGCGTGTCCAAAGGGAGCACAGATATGGATGCCAGAGAAAAACGGATTTTGAGCCTGTAGAAAAAGGTCTCACTAGACTCGAAAGAAAAAAGTCGAACATAAACTCATCAGGGAGATAAATGGCATGGTGCAGGGTAGGAATGCTGAGTACGTCAAATCAAATGAGCGATGATGATGTTGATGACGACAAGAACTGATGGAATAAAGCGACAGGGAAAGAACATAAAACAGATGATGTGATGAGCAGGAAGAATGGAATGACGAAGAACTTATTAAAGAAGGAAATGGACCATGATAGAAGGCGGAGGATGGGACAAAGGATAGCAGGAGGGATTCATAGTTAAAGGCAGAAGACTACAGCGGTTGGCGTCATCTTCAGCACAGCAGGAATTATCTGTACGGTCTAGAGGTCGATGAGCTGGTCCACCAGCAGCAGGGAACGGGCCAGGTTGGGCAGGCTGGACTCAGAGCTGCCACTGTTACTGCGAGAGTGACCTCCTAAAAGAGGCCAGATGGACAGGAAGGTTAGGGGAGGAGGAAAGGGAGGACAGCCAAATCGAGACAAAAAGAGACCGAGGAAGGGGACAGCAGAAGAGAGAGGGAGAGAGAGAGACACAAAGGTAAGTAAACGTTCACGAAAAGTCAAGAGAGACTGTTACGAGAGATCATGCGTAGGGTTGGGAATCGAGAACTTGGGAACTGATTTCTTTTAAATAAATGAATTATAGATATTTGACTCCACAAAACACATGAAATATAAGGTTAATTTGTTAATTTTTAGTAGCACCTCACAGTAGGGGTGTAACGGTATACATATTCGTCACGGTTCGGTGCATGCAGTCAGATGATGAATACAGACGGTCACGAGGCGATCCACACCCCAATCCAGAAGGGTAATGCCACGTCTGTTTGCTAACCGCCACAACAGGAAAAAGCACAGAAGACGCTCCATGCTTAGATATGTTTACGTGTAATCTCTCAACCAGTGTTTCAACTGTGGAAAGACATCAATAAAACAGCTTGAGAATAATATCTCACGTAGCATTACATTTACCTCAGGCAAGTCATTCAGTGTCCACAGCATGTTAGTTCACTAGAGAAATGAACTCTAGAGGGGAGCGTTTCACTAAATGTATGCACTATATTAGCTTATATTCATTTTATTTACATTAGCTGTTAGTAATGTCTTAATTATTTAATGTTTGAATTAATTTGTTATGAAAGCAAGTTATGACAATAACTGTATAAATGATCGTATTTCAAAAATGAATTGGAGTAGAAAAATAATTGAAAAATAATTTTATAATTAGATTTAGAAGTCAATGTAAAACCTGCCTTATGTCCAATTTACTTCTTTTTTTTTTTTTTTTGAGTGTTGATTACTATATCTAAAAATAAATAACTGAATTTAATAGTTTGGGCTCTGTTGTTAATTGTAACCTTTATTATAGTAATGTGCAAAAAAGGGCTCCCTGTATATAGTTTACAGCAGGGGTGTCTGACCCTGGTCCTGAAGGGCTACCGCCCTGCAGATTTTAGTTCCAACCCGAATCAAACACACCTGAACCAGCTAATCATGGTGTTCAGGGCTGCTTGATAATTACGGACAGGTGTGTTGGAGCAGGGCTGGAACTAAAATCCGTAGGACGGTAGCCCTACCAGGACCAGGGGTGGACACCCCTGGTTTACAGCATTAGCTGAGATAGATTTTTTTTTTTATCTTTAAGAAAATGTAAAAAAAATTTTTAAATTTATTTAAAGAGAGAGAGACACACACACACACACACACACACACACACAATTTGTTCAATAAACCTAAAACTATTTAATTAAAAAAAAAAAAAAAAAAAAAAAAACACTTTTATGTTTAGTTTTCTCCCCCCTGCTGTACCAAACCCGTACCGAACCGTGACTTCAATACCGGGGTACGTGCCGAACCATCATGTTTGTGTACCATTACACCCCTACCTCACAATGTTTCCTGCACCACTACTGAATCTACAAGTCAGGGCAAAAACATAAGCTTGTCTCAGTGTTATTGTTAACTAAAACGATTAAATCATTTTTGGTAATTGGAAAAAGCTAAAATAAAAGAAATAAGTATTAGATACAAATAACTTAAACAAAAATTAGGCATGTCGCCTTGGCTGGCAACTGAAATAAAATTTAAAAAAGCTACACGGAAATATTTAATACAAAAACTAATAAGATTGACTGACTAAATAAGAATAAAAACTGAAAATACAAAAAAGTTAATTCAACATAATAAATACTATAATAATACATGATACTAAAATAAAACTGGATTGTCTGCATTGATACCGCAAAATAATACAAAGAACAACATTAATATTACAAAAAAAAAAAAAAAGTTCATTTTGCAATGTCCTCACTTGTTATATGCAATAACAGATATATATATAGCATGCAGTGTAGTATGATTTGAGAAAGAATTACTTTTGCGTCAACAATGAATCACAAATAATATCTTGTACTATCTTGAACAATGACTGAAACTTTGTATTACTGGCACTCCTCGTGTTTATTGCCTTCTTAAAATGAATCGCTTGTATTCCTCAACTGTAAGTCTCTTTGGATAAAATGACATGACAAAAGAATTGACTTGCATTTATATTTATTCATTTCAAAGTGAACTTTGAACTAGTTACACTATTATGCGTGCATGAGGCTTAAATCTGTGAAATTATGGATTGGTGGTTCAAATGGCAATATACATTTGAAGATATTTATCTTGTATATAATCTATTATAATGAATCGAAAAGTGGAACTGGAAACTCTGGAATTTCTATTCAATTCCCATCCCTAGCCATATGAGTGCAAAATGGCTCATCTACCTTGAACAAAACATCTCAATTCGGTATCTTCGCAACTGCCAAAAATAAAAAAACCATGCAAAATATACAGTTCACACATATGCATATATGTACTAGCTGCTTGCTTTCATTACAATGAGAGCGAGAAGCAAATTGCTCACTCATTCTCAGGAAAAGGATTTGGTTCCTCAAAGCTTTACCTTGGGAGTTTTTGGAGACCAGAACTGGTATGGGGTCAAATTCATCTTCATTGGCTGTCTCAGCGCTCGAAGGCTCAAAGCCTGAGATCAAACAGGAGTCTGCAGCTAAGAGGTGATGAGGGTTGGGGCAAATGACGGTTTACGGGTAAAAGATTTAAGAGGGCGGGTGGTAGTGAGAGAAACAGATGGATGAGAAAATTACAGCACCAGTTAGCATGATGTAAACCCTGAAACTTTCACATTAATGTTCTTGGCTGACACCTTCTTAACAAAGCTAAACAAATACCAAGAAAGTCCATATAGCATGTAAGTAATAATTACTTTTAATTTTTATTCCAATAAAATGTTTAGTTTTTTTCCCCCAAGATATATGCTTCCGCAAGTCACATAAGCTATAAATGCCAGCAAAACAAAAATGATTGGTTGTACCTGGTATGTTCTGGGAGGAGCCTCCTGAGACAGGTGCAAAGTCATCCAGACAGGAGGCGGAGCCAGAGGGGAGAGAACAGCCAAGCAGGGAGTCCTCGCCAATCAAAGGGTCTGTAGTGCAGTGGAAAGGAGCACAAGGGAAACATGAAAACGTTAAATCACGTGAAGATACTAACTACATAAAATATCAGGCGGTCATGTTAGTTTATGTTTTTGGTAGTCCACTTATAATGTCAGTCAAGGATTTTGTACTAAAAAGTCAATATAGTATTTCATAACCATTTCCTACTCTTTTGCTGACCCTCAGAATTGAATGAAATGATAATTTTGATGAATTTTCAGGTATGCTGATTCAAACGGTTTCAGCTGCCCCATCTGGACACCAAACAGGCATATTTGTAAATGTAGACATTCATTCATGCATACATGTGTTCAACATCTGCCAGCGAGCTGTGGAGGTTCAAAATGAGCCTTTTTTGCAACTTAGTTTCAATATATGAAATTTAAGTTGCAAAATTAGCAAAGTTTTGTGGGCAAAAAGGTCCATTGTCTATTGTCAATAGTGTAGCTATGTATGAAGCACAACTCACACAGAAGTCACTTTCAAACCAAGCAGCTTTCTGTGGGTCAATGCAGTGAAACTGGGTAGCCAACTTGAACTTGTTGCCAAATTGGAATGGGGAAGCTTTACACAAAATTTCCACGCACAATTCATTTTTAAATGAATGAATTTTGCCTGCAAAATTCGCCAAACAACGGTAAATGTGACTGCACCTTTACATTTTTTTTATAGTATACTGAATGATGAAGGAAATTTAGTTTCCTCATTTTAACTGCTTAAAGTACAACATTCTGCATCCTTAATAATGTGGGAAAAAATGATTCAGATGATTCAAGGTTTTTAATGTGTGAAATCAGCCATAGCCTCAGGCACTCTCTCCGCACAAACAAAACATTCTGCCACCACTGATGTCTCTGACAGGGTGTTATAGTGCTAGACAGAGGCTCTTCTGTCTATCTCTGATGCATATTTTTACCTGCCAGTGCTGATGATAATGGTTCAGCCTCCACAGGGTGCAGCTGAGCCTGAGGGGGCTCCAAGCCAGGAATCAGAGAGTCCAAACACACATCTGTTTTGACTGGGAGTAAGAGAGATTGAGAAATCATCACTGGTCTCTTACATTCAAACCAATCATGCATTTTCCTGTTGGACCTTGTGATGCCACAGTGACTCACTGGATCCTGGACATCCTGGACAATGGACATCATACAAACTTCCTTTCGCTACTTTGAGCCCTACATGATGAGTAGATTCTTCAAGGTATCCTGGTATCTTGCAAGTCATATCAACTAACTACAGGTGTACCTCAGAGTTCAGTGCTTGGCCCCCCTGTCTTTTTGATATACATTATGTTTCTGGGACCCATCACTAAGCAATAAATCACTCCGCTTTTTCTTCCAATGCATTGATATAACACACAGCTCTAACTGTTGTTCCAGCCTTTTGTGTGTTGATTTCACAATGCCTATACAAATCCATTTTTCCCTCAAGTTAAAATTTTATGTGGCAAGAAGAGAAAATTGCACGCTATCACAAATAAAACAGGGACTGGATGAATTCAGAAAATGTCCTGTTTCTCAGAGAATACGAAAGTGTTTAGTTTAGCTTTCGTAAAAGGAGTAAGCGCACAGCAAGACAGTCAGCGAGAGCTGTTACCATCTCTGGTGTCGTCCATGGAGCTGCCGAAGGGGTCGGCCATGGACAGCAGATCAGGCAGCATAAGAGAGGTATCTGGAGACTTCAGGCCCTCTATCAGCTTCTCTGTAAGTCAGCCAGTGAAAACAGCCAGCGTTAGCCAAAGTAAACAGAGATTTAGGCATGCAGAAACTAAGAGGAAAGGGAAAAGACAATGGAGGGATGGAAAGCCAGACTGATGATTAGAAAAGGGTAACATGCAAAGACAGAAATAAACTACAGAATAATTATTGAAGGGTCTAAATTATACATTGCACAATGCAGGCCAAGAACACAATGTAAAAGAGAAGGTGATCAATAAAGATACAACACATGGCACCAAGGCCTTGGTCACACATGAAAGGACAACTTTAATCCAAGCTTCTGACAGAGATTCAAAACAAACCATTAGAGGTAAGGATGGTACTAGGTACCGCTAAAATTGAAAGGTGACTTCTTCTGAACACTTGCATGCATGTGCTCAAATGTACTTCTTGGTTAAAATGTCCATTTTGGCAAGGTATTAATGTAAACGCATTTGGCTTGCCTTAAGTAAATGCAAAAAAAAGCTTTTAATTTCTTTGTTCTTGCATTTATTATTGAGCGTTTATTTAAAAAATGACTAGAAAAACCTAAAGACTGTGTGTCAGGTTTAATTTGTTAATATTTTTTAAAATAAAAAAAATTGTTCAATAGTACAATAGTGTTTGCTTTGGTATCAAAATTGTTATCGTGAATCACAAAATTTCAATGGCAATGGTATTTGGTGAGTGCTAAGGTAAGCACAGCTGGCATGGACCTCTGCATTACCTGGCACAGCTAGCAAACCAGCTCCCGGTTCCAAGCCCAGAATGTCAGTAGGTCTTTCAGCTGTATAAGAGCAGAGAAACAGAAGATGGAAATAAGGTGGTCAAGAAAAGCTGGACATCAACAGGAGTCATTAATGCTGAGCATCAGTGTAAATAGAGGAAACACACAGACATTGACAAGCAGCTCAGCAGGGATGCTGAGGTAAATGGAGGGATGTGATTCAAAGGACACATTGTACTGGAGTGTTTCATCTTAATAGGAGTCTCCTGCTGAGTCCGGAGACTGGTTTGACTACCTTAGATGAACTGAACATGTGCCGACATTTAGAGGAGGCGGCCAGGAATGGTACAGAAATAAAGCGAGAGACTGAAGCTCTCATGTGTATGGAACAAGAAGCCAGGATGTCACAATTAAGGACTAGTCATGTAGCACATCTACAATATATGTGCAATGGTTTCTATTTCCTAAGTGAGTTCAACTGATTCAAATATATTTAAGAGTGGAACATCAGATTAGGGCTGATAGTACACCTACCAGAAGATGGAGGAGCAGGTTCTGCAGCCTCCAGCCCAGGAATAAGACTCTCAGTAGCAGCAATCAGAGGTTCAACAGGTTCTGCAAACAGCAAAAACACGTTGGCTATGTCCACACCAATCCAGATACATTTGAAAACTCATCTTTTTCTCTACATTTTGGCCTTCCGTCCACACCGAGATGATGTTTGTCTTGAGAAAATTTTTTGAAGACGCTCTCCCAAGTGGATGAATCTGAAAACACTGTTTTTGTGTTGTAGTGTGGACTGTGAAAATGGAGGTATTTGAAAACGATGAAGCATGTTTAGTCATGTGACGCATATTATATCGATATCTCTATTTATACTGGTATGTGCTATTCACTTTCACAGTGTTGTTTAAGATAAATATAACTTCGTACAATCTTCATTACATTCTTGCAAAGATGACAGAAAATGTACTCACAGTTGCTGTCCTGCAGCAAAACATAAGGGCAATTGCATTTTCTAGACCATAGAATGGCAACTGAGTGTGACCTGGACGCACCAGTAAGTGGTGTAAGTTAGCTAATAAAATGATTGTGCCAAAAAAATACCATAATAAATTCATTATGTTTGGTCTCTCAGTTATTGTTGTCAAAAGTACCTACTTCAACACCAAGTCGGTACTGAAATTTTTAAAAATGTGCCGCTTTGAGCACTGTTGAGCGGATTCGTAAACACCTCTGATTGGCCATTGTGTTCACATGCTCAACAGATATGTCTGTCACTGGCTACAATGATCAATGCACAGGAGCATTTGAAAGCACATCTAAGTGTTTGAATTTGAAAGCGGGAGCGTTTTGAAAGGACGCCTGCTTTCAAACGCTCCTGTGTGTATCTGTGTAAGCGCTCGCTAAAGAGCGTCATCTATGTACAACATGTTTTTGAAGCGTTGATCATTGTAGCCAATCACAGACGTATCTGATGAGCGTGTGAACACAATGGCCAATCAGAGGCGTTTACGAATCCACTCAACAGCACTCACATTTTTAAAATTTCAGTATCGACTTGGTATCGAAGTCAGTACTTTTGACAACACTACTCTCAGTATCATCTCAGTGAGTTTTTCTCATCTTTTAGGCATACACAGTAATATGATTTTAGCATTTTTTGACATTTCAGTGGGTACAATAAACTTTTGGAAACGCTTGAAACGCTTGTGTGGACAGACAGCATTTTTGGATTTATCTGAATTAATGTAGACGTAGCCTTTAATACATCGATAACTGCATTCTGGAAAGTGTGTGTGCAAGCAAAATTACCGTCAGCTAGCTTGGTGAAGTCTTTGTTGAGCAGGTCCTCAGCCGTGAGTTTGGAGAAATTGTCATCACCGAAGGGATTCCAGGTGGGCTGGTCCGGGGGGCTTGTCAGGCTAGCGGCTGAGGCAGGAGCTTGGGGGACAGAAACGCTGCCTTGCTGGGAAGGCTGGTACACACTCTGCTGGGAGGACTGGGGAGAGTTGGAAGGGGTGGCGCTGGCTGATCTAATTGTGCCCGAACAATGAAAGAAGCATTTAGAAATTAGTTTAAGTAGGTTCGAAGTTGACAGAACATTTCTTCTCGGTTATATAGGTTGTATGCAGTGTCACATTACGAAGGGCTTAAATTCTATATTTATAGGTTTGATTTCTCACTTTGACTTATTAAGGCTGGCTTCTGCTGTGGCCGCCTGCAGCTGCTGAGTGGACTGGCTGACCGGCACTCCGAACATAGCACTGTGGGTGACATCACTCTGGATGCGTCTGTGCCCCGCCTTCTGGGCCGTCCTTGGGGACGAGGGAGGAGTCTGAGACAGGCCAGGGGTCACAGGCTGAGGAGATGATGAAAACACAGGAGAATGAAGCAACTAAGAACTCATAAAATACAGAGAAATTAGAGCGTGACATGCAAATGAAATTTAAATGCAGTGAAATGGCATGAATTAAAAACAAAATTAAAAAAGGTGACTGACCAAGCGTCAGTGAATACAGATATAAAATAAACATATAAACAGATGACTTCCAGTATGACTTTTTCTATAGCAACTGTTCAGACAGGCAGTAAAAATCTGATTTTTGATGTAAAATTTGGCATATCAGACTCAAAATCGTTTGTAGTAGTAGGAAAAAATATATTTTAGAAACTCAATCCAAAATCACATCTCTTTGTGGTCTGAAATGGAGAAATGGAAAATGTACTCATTTACACTCACATGTACCATTAGAGCTAAACTACGATTCAAAACTAAAGAAATTGATACTTTTAATCAGCAAGGATGCATTAAATTGATCAAAAGTGACAGTAAAGGCATTTTTAATGTTACTATATGTATATTTCAAATAAATGCTGTTCTTTTAAACTTTACTCATCAAAAAATCCTGAAAAAAGTATCAAGGTTTCCACAAAAAATATTAAGCAGCACAACTGTTTTCAACTTTGGCAATAATAATAAATGTTTCTTCAGCAGCAAATCAGCATATCAGAATGATTTCTGAAGGATCATGTGACTGGAGAAATGGCTGCTGAAAATTCAGCTTTGCCATCACAAGAATAAATTATATTTTAAAATATATTCAAATAGAAAACCGTCATTTTAAATTGTAATATTTCACAATACTACTGTTTTTACAGTGTTTTTGATCAAATAAATGCAGTGTTGGTGAGCATAGAGACTTCTCTCAAAAACATTAAAAAAATCTTACAGACTTCAACATTTTAACATTTAACAGTGTATATAGTGAATGTGAAAAAGAGTACAGTGAGTGTATAAATAGTGTAGTAAATGACTTCTGCATCATGACACTCTGATAAGTCATGATAAGTCTGAAAAGTCATGGATCTGATTTTCATCACAAACAAATCAGATTTGAATGCAGTGTAAACGAAGCATAAAAACCATTCGATTTTAACTTAATTTCATCAAATGTATTATTTTAACAAAAACATTGTCTGTCAGTCTTCAGACACTTTTCAGAGCAAATAAACCAAAACGAGCAAACATCTGTCACACAAACAATCAAAACCATCTATGCTGATTCAAAACAAACCAAGAATGGATGGATGCAAAACAACGGATGATGAGGCGCAGCCCGTGCATGAGGTGCATCATTAGTGAGAGTGAGTCTCCCATTTCTTTGAAACAGACAGGACAGAGCAGCATGCACAGGATGGAGGTGATTACCCTCTCCTCTGCCTTCTCTGGGCTGATTTGGGATTGAGGCGCTGGCTGCTGAACTGTGGGTGGCATCGCTGCAGGCTCTGCTAGTGCTGCAGGCGGGGCACCAGCCGGCTGAGTGGTAGTGGGCTGGATGGGCACCGGCTGCTGCTGAGCCGCCGACGCCTGCTTACGACGGGCGCTCCGTGCAGGTGCGGTGGGCGGGGCGGGGCTGGATGGAGGCGGAGTGGCTACTGCTTTCTGAGGCGCAGGGCTACCAGCTGCTACTGGAACGCCGCCGCCTCCTGCTGCAGCCGTGATTGGGATCGGCTGCACGGGCTGTCACACAGACAGGCACCAGACAACTATACCATGATGCAAACTTTAAATGTGACCTCCACACCCTAAACGGTCAGTTTCATTTAATAAATGCAATCTACAGTCTGGAATAGACTTAAATGAATTAAATGATGTAATACCAATTAAAGACGTCATGTAGATCTTCCTCTCATTTCTTTTTATCCAGACTTCACTACTTTCTACTGCTTTTGTACGACTTCAAACCAATACACAGATTAGAAAACACATGCAATAAGATTGACACTCACCGTTTTCTGCTGAGGAGCAGGAGACGCCTGGGCTTTTTGAGACTGAAGTGCTGCAGCCGGCTGAGCCAAGTTCACACTGACAGCTGGGAAATGCACAGAGAACAATTATGTAGACTTACTGCATAGATGCAGTGCATTTTGATACATGGCAATATATATATGTTGATATATTTTGATATTTTTGAGAGAGAGAGAGAGAAAAAGTTAGGACACAATATAGATATATTCAAAATAAACATTAAAAATTATAAGTATGTAAAATGTAATACATTTGATATTTACACAATTATTTAATATATACTTATAATTATGTGCACAATAAAAATATGATAAAATGTTAATGTCACAAATAAACTAAAAAAAAACATTTTTTTAAAGGTATTATATATATATATATATATATATATATATATATATATATATAAAAAATACAGAGAAAGAGAGGGAGAGAAAGATAGATAGATATAATATATTTAAAATAAATAAATATAATTTACAATCATAAATATTTAAAATTTAATACATGATACTTACATAGATTTATTACATATATCACATTTATAATCAGTTTTTAATATATATTGTAACTATGCATGAAAATATGATAAAATTAATAGTCACTAAAAATAAACGTATATATATATATATATATATATATATATATATATATATATATATATACACACAGTGGGTACGGAAAGTATTCAGACCCCCTTAAATTTTTCACTCTTTGTTATATTGCAGCCATTTGCTAAAATCATTTAAGTTCATTTTTTTTCCTCATTAATGTACACACAGCACCCCATATTGACAGAAAAACACAGAATTGTTGACATTTTTGCAGATTTATTAAAAAAGAAAAACTGAAATATCACATGGTCCTAAGTATTCAGACCCTTTGCTGTGACACTCATATATTTAACTCAGGTGCTGTCCATTTCTTCTGATCATCCTTGAGATGGTTCTACACCTTCATTTGAGTCCAGCTGTGTTTGATTATACTGATTGGACTTGATTAGGAAAGCCACACACCTGTCTATATAAGACCTTACAGCTCACAGTGCATGTCAGAGCAAATGAGAATCATGAGGTCAAAGGAACTGCCTGAAGAGCTCAGAGACAGAATTGTGGCAAGGCACAGATCTGGCCATGGTTACAAAAAAAATTCTGCTGCACTTAAGGTTCCTAAGAGCACAGTGGCCTCCATAATCCTTAAATGGAAGACGTCTGGGACGACCAGAACCCTTCCTAGAGCTGGCCGTCCGGCCAAACTGAGCTATCGGGGGAGAAGAGCCTTGGTGAGAGAGGTAAAGAAGAACCCAAAGATCACTGTGGCTGAGCTCCAGAGATGCAGTCGGGAGATGGGAGAAAGTTGTAGAAAGTCAACCATCATTGCAGCCCTCCACCAGTCGGGGCTTTATGGCAGAGTGGCCCGACGGAAACCTCTCCTCAGTGCAAGACACATGAAAGCCCGCATGGAGGACTCCAAGATGGTGAGAAATAAGATTCTCTGGTCTGATGAGACCAAGATAAAACTTTTTGGCCTTAATTCTAAGCGGTATGTGTGGAGAAAACCAGGCACTGCTCATCACCTGTCCAGTACAGTCCCAACAGTGAAGCATGGTGGTGGCAGCATCATGCTGTGGGGGTGTTTTTCAGCTGCAGGGACAGGACGACTGGTTGCAATCGAGGGAAAGATGAATGCGGCCAAGTACAGGGATATCCTGGACAAAAACCTTCTCCAGAGTACTCAGGACCTCAGACTGGGCCGAAGGTTTACCTTCCAACAAGACAATGACCCTAAGCACACAGCTAAAATTACGAAGGAGTGGCTTCACAACAACTCCGTGACTGTTCTTGAATGGCCCAGCCAGAGCCCTGACTTAAACCCAATTGAGCATCTCTGGAGAGACCTAAAAATGGCTGTCCACCAACGTTTACCATCCAACCTGACAGAACTGGAGAGGATCTGCAAGGAGGAATGGCAGAGGATCCCCAAATCCAGGTGTGAAAAACTTGTTGCATCTTTCCCAAAAAGACTCATGGCTGTATTAGATCAAAAGGGTGCTTCTACTAAATACTGAGCAAAGGGTCTGAATACTTAGGACCATGTGATATTTCAGTTTTTCTTTTTTAATAAATCTACAAAAATGTCAACAATTCTGTGTTTTTCTGTCAATATGGGGTGCTGTGTGTACATTAATGAGGAAAAAAAATGAACTTAAATGATTTTAGCAAATGGCTGCAATATAACAAAGAGTGAAAAATTTAAGGGGGTCTGAATACTTTCCGTACCCACTGTGTATATATATATATTTTAAACATTTAAATGACATTTAAAATGTATATATTTAATATTTATAAGTATTTAATGCATATTTATTATAAATGTGCGTATAACAAAAATATATTAAAAATACTAATGTTGTTAAAGACATAATATTCATCGATGCAAAGATTTTTTTTTTTTTTTTTTTTTTTTTTACAAAATCATCATTATGTAATTATTTTATCTGCTTCTGTTGGCTATAGCTAAACACTGCCCGGCAATAGAAAAATTAAAATAATAAAATAAAAATAAAAAAAATCAGTCCTTCTCAACATCACCCAGCTCAATATTCTCCTTCACGCTCTCAATGTTAAGTATTTTGCCAATGGGTTTTTATGTTCGTTAACATGCTTATTTTATGCTTAATCTACAGAGAACATGGATAACATTTCATCATATTTATACCTATTGGCTGGGAGGCTCCGGCAGGCAAGTTGGCTCTCTTTCGTGGGGTCAGGGCAGCAGGCTGGATGGGCAGGATGCCTCCTAGTGCCTGAGACTGGGATTGTGCTGCTTTGGGCCGCTGGCGTGGCGTGATAGAGGTTTCAGTGGTGGGAATGGGGTCTGTAAGTCTACGGGACAAAAACAGAGACAATTGAGGCCAGGTCAAATTTACAGACTATAGAGCACTATGCAGCCTCCGGGAATGTACCTCGCCTTGGTCTGCGTTTGGCTCTTCTTCGCGGCTGCTTCGCTCGCTCGGATTGGCTCAGGAAGTTTAGCAGGAATGGGAGAATTCTAGAGGGACATATTTGAGATAAGTTTTGTTTTTTATGATTTCAGGCATTCTAGAGGGACATATTTCAGATTAGTTTTGTTTTTTATGACTTCAGGCATTCCTGCAGGCTGATGCACACAAGCACCCAATCCAACAATTGATCCCAGTGGTAAAAGCACTGACCGAACAACAGGCCGAGAGTGACCCCGGAGGAGAGGAAGGAAAGAGACTAACCTTGATGTTTTGGACAGGGCAGTCCCGCCGGGCCAGTTTAAAAGCAAAGTAGGACACCTGATAAATGTCAGGCCTCTTATCAGGGTCTGGTTCCAGCATGTACCCTGATAAAATCACCACCACAGAGATAAGAAAAGAGGAGGGAGAGTGGGAGAAAGAGAGAGTGTGTCACAACGTGACAGACAGAAAAAAAGGGAAGAGTGGATGATCGCTATAAGCGTTCACACATAAAATAAGCTGAAGGAATAGTTCATCCAAAAATTAGAAAGTCTTCATCACAGGGTTCCCACTCTTTCATGAACATCAGATTCAAGGACTTTCAAGGACTTTTTAAAGCACCATTTATTTTATATCAAGCACCTATCAAATTCAAATCCCAGCATATTGAGCGTCATGAAAGACCTCTTACAGTAGGGTGAATTCAGGTTGACTTTCCCCAGTCATCTCAATGGAAAAAAGTGTCCCAATCAACCTGAATTCACCCTACTTAACATTTTAACCCTCCTATTGCATCTGCATCCATTTTAACCCGGAAGAGGTACAGAATCATTTGTACATTAATTTTGGAAATATATTAAAACAATATGGCAAATGGGCGATATGGCAAAAATATCACAATTAATGATTTGATCACAAATCTTTTTCATGTTGGTTTTACTATTTTGCCAGTGACTGATCAGTACAGTCAAACTAATTTCCCTATATATTAAAAAAGTAGCCTTACAAGGTAACAAAAGAAAAAAAGAATGACAGACTTTCAGCCCAAAGTATGTTTCCCTATAAGAATGTTCATTTTGGACACAGCTCAAATGTCCAAACCCTACCTAATAACAAAGCAAGGGGAAGTACCGCAATGGAAAACACTCAGAAACTGATTGTAAAATAATATTCCAAAACAAATATACTAGGACAAAGGGGGGCATGTTGTAATTTTGACAAAATTTATTTCAAATTTAATTCAAGCACTTTCAAGGACCAATATTTGTTTTTAAGTACTTCTCAGGCCTTGAATTCATGTGTCTGAAATCCAAGTACTTTTAAGTACTTTCAAGGCACGTGGGAACCCTGTCATCATTTACTCACCCTCAAGTTGTTGAAAGCCCATTCGTACATCCATGAAACACAAAAGGAGAATGTTTTTTTAAAAAAACCTTGCCAATCTTTTCCATGTAATGAAAGTAAATGAGGATAGGTGCTGTCAAGATCCTGAATAACTAAAAGTACAGCTTTGAGTGAGGAAAAGACTGATAGTCCACCCAAAAATGAAAATTCTGACATCATTTACTCATCCAAACCTGTGGTTTCAAACCTGTATGACTGACTTTTTTATCTGGCTCCCATTGACTTCCATTGTGTGGTCAAAAAATACAATGGAAGTCAATGGGAACCAAAACTGTTTGGCTACCAACATTCTTCAAAATATCTTCTTTTGTGTTTAGCAGAAGAAAGTAAGTCTTGGAAAGGTTTGGAACGACATGAGGGTGAGAAAATGATAACAGAATTTAAATTTTATGGTGAACTGTTCCTTTATTTAACTTTTCACTTCATTAAAGCTCTAAAATGGACTATCATATAGACAACAAAAATGGCATGCTGACACCATTTAAAACCCAAACACCATTATTTCTTGCATGTTTCCCAAACAAGCAACATTGCCATTAATGTTGCCGTGTTTTTGATTTGATAGCTACAACAGAAGGGAAGATATTTTGTGTATTTTGACTTACATGTTGCTCTGTTCTTCACACAAAGAAACTTTATAACTTAAGATTCTAAATATAGTGTACAAGTCATATTGACCACTTTTACAGTGGTTGCTTTGTCATTTTGGACAGCGCAGGTTTCTAACTCCATAACCTTTAATTAATGACTAGGACTTTATTCAAATATTCCCCATTTGTGTTCCACAGTAGAAAGAAAGGACATGAGGGTGAAAAAATTATGACAAAATTTCATTTTTTGGCTGAACTATTCCTTTCAAGTGAGACCCATAGCCATACTGAGCCAGTGTTGAGACGGAGACACACCTGGTGTGAGACGCGAGCAGCGACAGGAAGATACTTACGGATGAGACGGTGCATGTCCTGTGAGTAGCGGGAATTGTCTGGAATGGTGAAGTTGCCATCACAAATGGCCACCTGACTCTCACCGAAGGGCAATGTGAAGAAACAGAGTTTATAGAGCAGACAGCCCATTGCCTGAAAGAAAGAAAAACCCACGTCATTGTACAGTATGGGAAAAAAAACCCTTGATTGTGGTCGTAAGATAATAATATAAAAGCCTTGAATAAGGTTAATTAAACATTCTTATTACTTCAGTACTTTTATATCAAATTAATCTAGTTTTGAAATCCATTCACAGGCAATTTATAGAGACCTGAATACTCTTATTGAAAGCTTTTCAAAAAGGCCATATTCCACCGTTCTGTGTAGCATTTGGTTTATTTCCCCCTCGTATTAATTAAAGTGAAAGTTCATCCAAAAAATTAAAATTCTGTCATGAGTTACTCATCCTCATGTTGTTCTAAACCAATAATACTTTCGTTCATCTTCAGAACACAAGTGAAGATATTTTTAATAAAATCTGAGAGATTCAAAATATATAGAGTTTTGGGTGAATAGACTTTCAATGGAGGGACAGAAATCTCACAGGATTCATTAGAAATATCTTCATTTGTGTTTTGAAGATGAACGAAAGTCGCATGGGGTTGAAATAACATGAGAGTGAGTAATTAATGACAGAATTCCCATTTTTGGGTGAACTAACCCTCGAGTTTAAAATAAATATAATCGTATCATATAATTGAAGCTTCTTGGATGTTGATTTAGATCCTCTCTGACTTTTATAATAAGCCACAATAAAGCAGTGTTCTAGCTTCCTCTTTTCCTTCTTTTTATGTTTATCCTTGACCACGGTATAAAACCTTGTTGGTACAAAATAAGCATACATTAAAGTTAATAAGATAGCAAAACTGACCATACTTATTTTTTAAATACATTCTGGTCTTATTGAAAACATTTTGTAATCTCTTCTGGAATAAATTTCCTTTTCTGCTGACGTCAGTATAATCAATAACCAAATAGCTATTTAGGCATTGATTTAGCAAACTTGCTATTAGTCTGGTGAAAGTTAGATTCAAAAAGCTTAAGAAAAGCCAATGACTTTTAAAATTCCTTCTGATTGGCCTGTGATATCTTTGATATATTTACTTACCCAGATATCTGCTTTAGTGGTGATGATTTTGCCGTTGTACAGGTTCACCATTTCAGGAGCGCGATAGGATAGGGTTGTGTACCTAAACAAAACAGACATTTTCATGAAATGCTGCATTATAATTAGTGTTATTTTTAAGGAATGCATGATATATCTGTGACCATATTGGAAACATACAAAATGAGTGTTTTCTTAATTAATGACTTCAGTCTAATCAGGCCTACTCTGGAAGCAGAAAAAAACTTCACCTCACAAGCAATTTATCATAATTTGCAGTAACTACAAGCAATTTGTCAAAACATCATTTTTTGATGGCCCATTTTCCATTAAAAATTCTAGTTTGAAGGATAAACAGTACAGGCTTAGAGTATTTTCCATCTATTACTGGCCATCTATTTTAAAGTATTTAAAATTTTAAGTTATTCCTGTGATATCAAAGCTGAATTTTCAGCATCATTAATCCAGCCTTCAATGTCACACGATCCTTCTGAAATAGGGCTGTTCGATATGACGATATATATCGTTACTACTAAATAAAATGTCTATCGTTAGAGACTTTGCTATATCGTATATATCTCAGTACGTAAATATATTGCATTATTGACACTTCAGAGTGATGAAATGCATAAATGAGAATATAAAGAGCGGGATGTGCTTGATGTTAAAAAGAGTTATAAGTGGAATATATCCTGAAAAGCAACTCTGTGGTGCAGCACTCATGCTGACTGGCACACTGCCAAAGTGCACGCACAGAAACCTGCCTCTCTCAGTCAGAAGGCGATCGCAAATTAGGTACGTGCTCGATGTTAAAGTGTTATTAAGCACAATAAGTAGGGGTGGGGGATAAACTGGTAGACACGATTAGCCGGTAGAAATTTGTCAACCAGTAGAGATTTTGGGCTATCGTCTCTGTCGCGGTTACACTCACGTGAGGTTGCTATGCTGCGCGGTCAGTTTTTAAGCATTGCAGTTTAAAAACAAGTGGTTTTAAAGTGTTGAAGTGCAGTTAGCAGCGAAAGACAACACATTTCAGCATATGCACGCGCTCTCTAGGAGACACTTTCTCAGCACTGTCTGAGAGACGCGCGACATGAAGCCGCTGCTCACAGAGCGCGCGAGGACAGAACTGAGTGCTTTTTTTGTATTTGCAAGTAAACAGAGCTATTTATGTCTTAAGTGAAGGTACAGTTGAGAAAGACAAGGCTTGAGAATATAATGGATTGATGCAGTCAATCTTAAAGGGACAGCATCCACTGTCATTATTAATGCTAATCAAACAACAAAAAAGAGAAAATCTCTCCCTGCTCGCTTTTGTAACTTTAAATAAATGTATGTTTGCATTGTTTTTTATACATTTGATTATGTAGTATTTCTTAGTGGTTAAATTTTTTTCAGGTAAGTCTATTTCATTTGTGTCTTTGTTCTATTGGCTAGTATTAATATATATATATATATATATATATATATATATATATATATATATATATATATATATATATATTATTTTTTTTTTTTTTTTTTTTTTTTTAAATGATATTAAAAATGGTGATAAGACTAATGAAATTATGAAAATTGTGAGAAATTTTGATATCATAAAAACCTTATTTAAAGCAAAAATAACTATATCATGATATAGATCGTTATCGTGATATATAATTACTCGTATTGTGATAAGATTTTGGTCATATCGCCCAGCCCTATTCAGAAATCATTCTAATATGCTGATTTGCTGCTCAAGAAACATTTCTTATATTTATCAATGTTGTAAACAGTTGTGCTGCTTAATATTTTGTGGAAAAAGAAAAAATTTGATACACTTTTTTTTTAGGATTCTCTGATGAATAGAAAGTTCATCGAAAGTACAGCATCTGTTTGAAACAGAAATCTTTTGTAACATTATAAAAGTCTTTATGGTCTCTTTTTATCAATTTAATGAACCTTTGCTAAATAAAATTTATGATCTCTCCCTAATAACCCTAGTCTTGTTTAACAATATGTTCTTTCTGATCACTCACCCAATACTTGTCAATAAAGGAATGGTTTATTCAATAAAGGTATAGTTCACCCAAAAATGAAAATTCTGTCATCATTTACTCACCCTCATGTTGTTCCAAACCTGTATTAATTTCTTTCTTCTGCTGAACACAAAATATATTTTGAAGAATATGGGTAACCAAACAGTTGATGGACCCCACTGACTTCCACAGTATGGAAAAAATACTATGGAAGTCAATGGGGCCCATCAACTGTTTGGTGACCGACATTCTTCAAAATATCTTCTTTTGTGTTCAACAGAAGAAAGAAATTAATACAGGTTTGGAACAACTTGAGGGTGAGTAAATGATGACAGCATTTTCATTTTTGGGTGAACTATCCCTTTAATGAGTCAAATCACGCAGTGCAACTTAAAGACCACCAATACAACAATTTACAACATATCTATTCCAAATAATCAATAGCCTCCTGGAATCCGTGAAGTGATTTCACTCACCTCCAGTACTGCACAACAGAGAAAATGTTGAATAAAATATATATTTTATATGCATCAGAGTTCTGCACATTAATACATTTTTTTTTTTCATTTTACGAGTAAACCTCCTCTGTGGATTACCACTGGTTATAAAACAATTTGAATTTCACAAAAACAGACTGATTGGAGAGAATTACTTTTTAATTTCATCCTCGACCACAGTCACTCCTTCGCTCTGGGGGTTCTGGAACTTCATGGTGGCGCTGCCAAAATCACAAAGAACATAGTGTCCTCTGTCATGAAGCAGAATGTTTTCCACCTGCAAAGAGTCATACACAAATTACACTCCTGTACAACATCACATCGTCAACTAATGAAGTAATGTTTTGAGGAAAAACACAAGGAGTCGGACTCTTGATCAAGTGTTCAAACTGAAGTGGTTTTACCAAGGTAACAGTCAGTCACAAACGGCAGTTAACTGCGACTCATTTAATCAATGGCCCAATTTGAAAGACTCTCTCACTCAATTTCCTTTTCTTGGAAAAACTGCTGCTCATAAGAGAAGCAGAAAAGGAGGGAGAGGAGCAGAAAAAGTGAAGCAGAAAATAAAGGAACCTTGAGGTCTCGGTGGATTATGGGAGTTTTGTACTGGTGGAGACGTGCCACAGCCTCACACGTGTCACAGAATATCTGGAGTGCTTCCTGTTCACTGAAGCCCGTCTGCAAACGCTGGTTCATCAGGTTTACCACCTGACCACCTGCACACAAACAGACAGAGATGTTAAACGCTACAATACTTTCATACTAACTAAACACAAATAACACAATGAGGAAATTTTGAAGAAATATTAAAGGGATAGTTCACTCAAAAATGAAAATTTTGTCATCATTTACTCACCCTCATTAGTTTCTTTCTTCTGTATGATATTTTAAAGAATGTTGGTAACCAGACAGTTGACGGTAGCCATTGACTTTTCTATAGTATTTTTTTCTTACTATGGAAGTCAATGGCTACCGTCAACTGTTTGATTACCAACATTCTTTAAAATATCTTTTGTGTTCAACAGAAGAAAGAAACTCATACAGGTTTGAAACAACATGAGGGGGAGTAGGTGATGACAAAATTTTCATTTTTGGGTGAACTATCCCTTTAAGGCAAGACAGTACAGGTGTTTTCATGCACTGGCCAATTTTGAGATTTTGGGTTATTTTTAGGGCTGGGACAATAAATCGATGCATCGCGAATCAAGAAATGATTCTGGATCGATTCTGAGATTTTCAGAATGCATCGCAATTCTCTCTCGAATCTATTCTGAGTCAGTGTTGCCAATTGCTTTCAGTTAAAAGTAGCTAAAACTGGTCGCTAGATGACGTCATACTGGTGAGTCCACTGATCTAGATTAATATAAATATAGATCAGTGGGCAAGTCACAGAATCTAGATAACATTTGTCCAGGAAGTTGCTAGATTTGTTACTAGGCTTTTGAAAAAAAGTCAAAAGGGGCGGGGAAGTCACTAAATCTAACGACAAAATCACTAAATTGGCAGCACTGTTCTAAGCTTAGTTTTTACCAGCAGATAAAATAATCATTCATAAAGTTTGAAAAGGTTGAAGTGAATTACAAGGGTGTTTGCAGTGGGCTGTTTACATTAATCTCAGCGTCATAAAAGCATTCTGAGGTGCAAGTACATTTTCAGAATCAGCCGACCACACGAGCGCTCTTCTTAGTGAGCATTTGAGCGTGTGGTTAAAAACTAGTCTAGAGCGCCATCTGCTGTTAAAAACTACGTTCAGAATCAATTTGAGAGAGAATCGTGATGCATTCGGAAAATCTCAGAATCGAGTGACGCATCGATTTATTGTCCCAGCCCTAGATATTTTGCTTCTATCTTCTTTCAAACTAGAGTTAAGAAAACATTTAAAACACATACTTAAGTGTTTATTTTATTACACTATCAATTTGTGTCTGTAGATCTCAATTACAATACATATCTTTAAAGGCTGTTTTCTAAAAACAAGTTGTACAGAGTCAGTAATCTCCATTTCAGTAGCACTTTCATTCACAAAACTTTCCAGTGTTATTCCCATCTATATTCTGAAGGTTTTAACAGAGGGGTTTGTTCATATATGATTCGCCTGATTATATATTGTCCCCCCCCCACCCCCACAAACATGGTGATTTTTTGACAGTATAATCTGATTTATGGAGTTATAAAAAGTGATATCCATACATACATATATATATATATATATATATATATATATATATATATATATATATATATATATATAAAACCTTAAACAACGTCAATAAAAATTACTTTTTTGAAATTTGAAAATGGCTTTTTTTCAATGTTTGCAAATGTATGCAAATTTGTGCATATTTCAATAGATAATGCCTCATTTTCATATTTAAATATGACATTTCAGAGAACAATTGTCTTAATGTACTGTAATTAATCAACTGGGGAAGTATGATGATGACATATGTTTAATTTTTAACCTATTCATCTGTGGTGTCTTGCCTTAAAACAAAACAGTATAACATTCAAATGACTACACAATGATCTAATCAACCTAATACAATTTGTTTGTATCAGAGACTAGATTTTAACTTAAATGAATATTTTAATTATCATTTTATTAGATATTTATTCCTATTTCAGGAATTAGAAAAACTCATTCGCCTTTTGAAATGATAAAAACAGATTATGGAAACCCTTCAAGGGCTTTTCTGAAAATTTTAAGATTTCTGGCCTAGAAGCAGAGGTTTCATAGATGACAAAAAGAAAGAGAAGAGAATTCTATTGAATCGAGCAAATTCAGACTTGCTTCCCAACGTGGTTCAATTTGAGAGAATAGAGATTGGGGAGTTAACATCTATAATAGAATCTAGGAGGGTTTCCTCTCTTTTTCTTTTCTTAATCCTCATCCTTTTTATCCTTTATATTATTAACAATTGGGTTGGTTAAGTAGGACCTCTTAGAGAGGTGATTCCAAATCATTATTTATTTATTTATTTTTTAAAGAAAAGCATAAAGCAAAGTTCGATTGAGAGGTTATTCCAGGAGGTTCCTCAGGAGAATTAAAGCATAGACACTACGTGAAATTAGAATGATAAATCCATAGTCCAAATCTGTACATCCCTAGAAGTCACATACATGAACACAAGAACCCACATGTCAGCCCCTGAATCCATCTGTAAGCACTTTAGAAGTCAATTAGCCAGCAATTATGTCAGTTTGCCTTCATTTGACTCCCTAACGAGCATGTTTAATCTCAATCAATATCTTGAAAATATCAATATCACGTGATTGACGCTCACTGTGAAAGTCGCATTCAATACATCCAATTGGTTGGCCTTTTGTGAACACTCAAAAGAAGCAAGCTCTCTTGGAATAATGAAAGAATCAATAATCTGTTCTGGGTTTTAGAAAATTCTAAGGACAACATCTTGCTTTAAATTAACCATTCAAGACATATAGAAACCCTTTCAGATGAAGACACTGGAAAATGTTTTTCCAGTAATGAGGTTTAGTCTTTTGTGTAGGTGCTGTAAGGCGATGATGTACTAACCTTACAAACTGAGGAAAAAAAGCTTTCTCAAGGGACAAGAAGATTAGGATATAAGGTCATGTCAGGCTGTGACAGAGGTATCAAATCTATCTAAAGAGCGCCTCCAGGTGGATGAATAGTAAAACACAGCACAAACAGACTGTATAAGAAGAGATACTGTATGTAAAACAAGTGAAAGATCCTTTTAAGGGTGTGTTCACACTTGGCAGGTTTAGTTTGATTAAAACTCTGGTGTGATTGTTTGTTAATGCGGTTCATTTGAATAAGTGTAGACATGGTGTAGGAAAACCAGTACTAAATGTATCAGTTTCTGTTTTGCTTCGGACCAAAAGAACCGAACAAGTGTGAACACACTCTAAATGAAAGGAAATTCAATGAGACTTATTCGTTGTTAATTATTCTTTGGAAAGACACATAACATAAATACTGGAGTATTTCTAGTCTTTAGTCACTTTATTTTTCATCACTGTTTGTCATATAGGTGGTACAGTTGTCTAGTTGACTAATCTGTATTTAAGTTTACTCTGTCAAATGTATGTTTGTTTTCCCACACAGAGCACAAGGCGGCTGTGCACAGAGGCATTATGGGGCTGAAAGGCAGACTTACCTCTGCAGAAGTCCATGAGGATAAACACCTCCCACACGTCTCCACCTCCTACAGTTGTGATGCTGGAGTCCAGAAACCCAACAATGTTCTTGTGACCGTTGAGATCCCGCTGGAACACAATTCACAAAGAACAGAAAGTGTATGAATGAATCAGACTAAAATGAGCTCAAGCAGGCACATATCACAAAAAGCTCAGATTTTTAAATACTATATTAAAGAAATAGTTCACTTTCAAATAAAATTTCTGATAATTTACTCACCCCCATATCATCCAAGATGTCCATTTCTTTCTTTCTTCAGTCGAAAAGAAATTAAAGTTTTTGAAGAAAACATTCCAGGATTATTCTCCTTATAGTGGACTTCAGTGGACTCCAAACAGTTGAAGGTCAAAATTAGTTTCAGTGCAGCTTCAAAGGGCTTTAAACGATACCAGGCGAGGAATCAGGGTCTTATCTAGCGAAACGATCGGTCATTTTCTTAAAAAAAAAAAAAATACAAATGTATATGCTTTATAAACACAAATGATCGCCTTGCAAGTGCTTCGCCATTCCGCCTTCTGTATTTTTCAAAAAGCTTATGCTGTATGTCCTACGCCTTCCCTATTCTACTTACGGAAAAAACGGAACTGGTGCCGCGTTCGTTCCGTGAGTTGAATAGGGAAGGCGTAGGACATACAGCGTAAGCTTTTTGAAGAATACGGAAGGCGGAATGGCGAAGCACTTGCAAGGCGATCATTTGTGTTTATAAAGCATATACATTTTTTTTTTTTTTTTTTAAGAAAATGACCGATCGTTTCGCTAGATAAGACCCTTATTCCTCGTCTGGTATCGTTTAAAGCCCTTTGAAGCTGCACTGAAACTAATTTTGACCTTCAACCGTTTGGAGGCCACTGAAGTCCACTATAAGGAGTATAATCCTGGAATGTTTTCATCAAAAACCTTCATTTATTTTCGACTGAAGAAAGAAGGACATGAACATCTTGGATGACATGGGGGTGAGTAAATTATCAGGAAATTTATATTTGAAAGTGGACTAATCCTTTAAATTAAATATTGTATAGTACCTACCATTCAAAGGTTTGGGGTTGGTAAAAAAAAAATTAAGATCAAGATCAAAAATACAGTAAAACACTAATATTGTGATTTGTTAAATATTATTAAAATTTTAAATAATAATATTTTAAAATGTAATTTATTCCTGTGATGTCAAAGCTGAATTGTCAGCATCATTACTCCAGTCTTCAGTGTCACATGATCCTTCAGAAATCATTCTAAGATGCTGATTTGCTGCTCAAGAAACATGTCTTATTATTATCAATATTGAAAACAGTTATGCTGCTTTATATTTTTCTGGAAAACGTGACCATTTTTTAGGATTCTTTGATGAATAGAAAGTTCAAAAGAACTGCATTTATTTAAAAATAGAAATCTTTCTGAACATTATAAATGTCTTGCCGGTCACTTTTGATCAATTTAATCTATCCTTGCTAAATTACAAATAAAACTCAAACATTTGAACAGTAGTGTAAATCATGTCTATAGATGTCTCAAATATCAATTCTCTTATCACTGCTAAAGCACAGAAGACATTTCATCATGCCCACCATGATCTGGATCTCACGCTTGCAGATCTGGAGGTCGTGTTCGTTGTTGACGTACATCCTCTTTAGGGCACAGCGCACCCCCTGATTAGTCCGCACTAAGAAGACGATTGCAAAGCCACCTGCAAAGACAAACACACAAAGTTTAGATGCTTTTGTTGAAAATAAGCTTGAGAACTAAGGAGTAAGGTGATATTTACACCACAACACTGCCTCCATGTGGAAATCAGCAAGAAATTTAATTATATTTCTTTCTTTTTTTATATTATATAAAATATAAAATGATTTTTTAAATAGTTTATTTGTTAAAAAACAAATCAACAGCAATAATAATTATAATAATAATAATAAATCATTTATACAATAAATATTATTAATCATTTCAAATGATTTATTACTATTTGTGATCAATTACTGGCCACACTGGCCATAAGCTCACTATTACAAAATACATTCTTCATATTTCTGCATGCAAGTATTAAATTCTATTTTGTTGAGCCAGACATTTTAGTGGAAGTACTCAGAACAAGCGTAAGCAAGTGCAGGTGAATTACTCGTGGTGTCATAGTCCACGCTGAGGTGCCCAGCCAGACATGAGAGCCTGTATGTTTATGTGTGTCTCAGATTTGCTGTATTAGCATAAAGTGGAGCAGAGTGTTATTCCTCAAAGCAGGCACAGGGGGAAACTGGTGGGGGAAAGAAGGACGCAGATATTTCTTCGAGGATCTAGCTCTATAGGAACAGTCCATTTACAGTCAAACAATCAGTAAGATTCTCTCTCTCCATAGCAGTTTTTTTTTTATTATTGCAGAGCTGAAAAAAAGATGCTGAGAGGTGTTTGAACAGCACAGATGAGTCTGAGATGCACCAGGCCTGAAAGTCTATTAGCTTTGCTAGCAGTTCCATCTGTGAACTGGAAATTAAATTAAACAAAGTAAGCAACTGTTTCCTTTACAACACTGATAGTACACGCAATTTGTGATGCAATGGATGCTCACACTCAGGTTGTTCCGAAACAACTTAATGCTTTCTTCTGTACACCACAAAAGAGGTTTTAGGCAGGATTTTCATATTGATTTTTAACATTTTAAAAGCTTTCACAGCACCTGAACAACATTCACTTCATAGTATTGGGTCAATATTACGCTTAACTATATCCTCTCTTAACAACAGTTTAAAGGTTTGGGGTCATTAAGATTTTTATTTTTATATATACAGTGGGTACGGAAAGTATTCAGACCCCCTTAAATTTTTCACTCTTTGTTATATTGCAGCCATTTGCTAAAATCATTTAAGTTCATTTTTTTCCTCATTAAATGTACACACAGCACCCCATATTGACAGAAAAACACAGAATTGTTGACATTTTTGCAGATTTATTAAAAAAGAAAAACTGAAATATCACATGGTCCTAAGTATTCAGACCCTTTGCTGTGACACTCATATATTTAACTCAGGTGCTGTCCATTTCTTCTGATCATCCTTGAGATGGTTCTACACCTTCATTTGAGTCCAGCTGTGTTTGATTATACTGATTGGACTTGATTAGGAAAGCCACACACCTGTCTATATAAGACCTTACAGCTCACAGTGCATGTCAGAGCAAATGAGAATCATGAGGTCAAAGGAACTGCCTGAAGAGCTCAGAGACAGAATTGTGGCAAGGCACAGATCTGGCCATGGTTACAAAAAAATTTCTGCTGCACTTAAGGTTCCTAAGAGCACAGTGGCCTCCATAATCCTTAAATGGAAGACATTTGGGATGACCAGAACCCTTCCTAGAGCTGGCCGTCCGGCCAAACTGAGCTATCGGGGGAGAAGAGCCTTGGTGAGAGAGGTAAAGAAGAACCCAAAGATCACTGTGGCTGAGCTCCAGAGATGCAGTCGGGAGATGGGAGAAAGTTGTAGAAAGTCAACCATCACTGCAGCCCTCCACCAGTCGGGGCTTTATGGCAGAGTGGCCCTGACGGAAGCCTCTCCTCAGTGCAAGACACATGAAAAAACACCTGAAGGACTCCAAGATGGTGAGAAATAAGATTCTCTGGTCTGATGAGACCAAGATAGAACTTTCTGGCCTTAATTCTAAGCGGTATGTGTGGAGAAAACCAGGCACTGCTCATCACCTGTCCAATACAGTCCCAACAGTGAAGCATGGTGGTGGCAGCATCATGCTGTGGGGGTGTTTTTCAGCTGCAGGGACAGGACGACTGGTTGCAATCGAGGGAAAGATGAATGCGGCCAAGTACAGGGATATCCTGGACGAAAACCTTCTCCAGAGTGCTCAGGACCTCAGACTGGGCTGAAGGTTTACCTTCCAACAAGACAATGACCCTAAGCACACAGCTAAAATAATGAAGGAGTGGCTTCACAACAACTCCGTGACTGTTCTTGAATGGCCCAGCCAGAGCCCTGACTTAAACCCAATTGAGCATCTCTGGAGAGACCTAAAAATGGCTGTCTACCAACGTTTACCATCCAACCTGACAGAACTGGAGAGGATCTGCAAGGAGGAATGGCAGAGGATCCCCAAATCCAGGTGTGAAAAACTTGTTGCATCTTTCCCAAAAAGACTCATGGCTGTATTGGATCAAAAGGGTGCTTCTACTAAATACTGAGCAAAGGGTCTGAATACTTAGGACCATGTGATATTTCAGTTTTTCTTTTTTAATAAATCTGCAAAAATGTCAACAATTCTGTGTTTTTCTGTCAATATGGGGTGCTGTGTGTACATTAATGAGGAAAAAAAAATGAACTTAAATGATTTTAGCAAATGGCTGCAATATAACAAAGAGTGAAAAATTTAAGGGGGTCTGAATACTTTCCGTACCCACTGTATATTTGAAAGAAAATATATCTTATGCTCACCAAGGCTGCTGCATTTATTTGATCAAAAATACTGTAATATTGTGAAAATAACTACTTTTCTATTTTAATATATTTTGAATTTTCAGCATCATTACTCCAGTCTTCAGTGTCACATGATCCTTCAGAAATCATTCTGATGTTTATTTGCTGCTCAAGAATCATTTCTGACTTATATATGCTTACAACATAAATTAATACATCATCATTTTTTTTTTTTTAGGTTTCTTTATTTGATAAATAGAATTTATTTGAAATATAAATCTTTTATTATAAATGTCTTTACTATCACTTGAACAATTTTATGCATTCTAGCTGAATAAAATAATTAATTTTAATTGATCATTAATATTAAAAAAATCTTTTGAATGGTACAGTATATTTTTTTTAACAATGTGACAAATTATTGTTTTAAAGTACAGATACTCCATATAGTCTCTCAATAGAAAATAGAAAAAAAGGCATAATAATAATTCTAAAATAGAAAAAAAAAAAATAGAAAAACGGCATAATAATAATTCTAAAAGAATCAATGAAGTGCTGTTTCAAATAGTTTAGATGGAGTATAACATGTCACACCGCCGGACATGTCAACACCCAAGTACAGATGAGCAGGGATTTCCAGACAAAGGATTTAGGCCACTAAATAAAGCTGCCAGAGGAGCTGAGAAGAGCACTGAGATCTAACCACAGTTCACCATCAGGCCATTTGTTTGGTGGATTAATTCTGTAACTAACTGGCCTACACTATTGAACATCAAGAAGGGTTGAAAAGAAAACATTAAGTAGTGACAAAGCATTATGTCGACTAGGCAGATTAATTATTCAATATTTGGTGATTTTGAGATGATCGGCATTGGCCAATGACTGTATCTGCTTGGCAGAATTACTACAACCTGCCCCTTTTGCACGTCCAAAATTAACTGCTTTGACAATTGAATTACAACATTTTTGTTAAGTGAGTTTTGAGAAAATATAGCGTATATAGCTATTATTAAATGTGTGTGTATATATATATATATATATATATTACACGCATTCTGTAATATATTTATTACATGCAATTTCTATGAACAAACTGCTAACTTTTAAAATTCCCATATTTCTACTTATTATAATTCACATATTTCAACTCAAAACGCAACTTGATCCTAGAGAACTAGTTCATTACAGACCGATTTGGAATTTCCCTTTTCTGCCAAAAATATTAGGAAAAGGCACTATACTCTTCCCTTTTAGAAAGAAATGGCATTAGTGGAATTGCATTGGCATGGCTCAAATCATACTTATCTGACCGTAAATGAAATGAAGAGCTGTCATATCGATCACAAGTTCAGTACGGAGTACCGCACAGCTCAGTACTAGGACCGTTACTTTTCACCGTGTACATGCTAGCCTTGGTAGATATCATTAGGAAGCATTGCGTTAGTTTTCACTGTTACGCTGATTATTCTTAGCTCTGTATTTCTTCACACCCTGACGAAATATATTCAATTCCCAAATTTAACGGAATGCATAGTTGATATAAAAAAAAGTATGACTAGTAATTTCCTACTGCTTACTTAGGTTTTAATTATTGGACCAAAAACCTCCACACATAATAACCTAGAGTACACTTGATGGCTGCTCTGTTACATCTTCGTCGTCAGTTAGGAAATCTTTCATTTAAAAGCCACATTTCTAATATATGTAAAACCGCATTTTTCCATCTTAAAATATATCTGAATTACAACATATTCCCTCAATGACAAATGTAGAAAAGTTAGTTCATGACCTCAAGGCTACTACTGTAATGCTCCACTGGGTGGTCGCCCTAGAGTTCTTACTAGAACCATGTTAGTCCGGTTCTGTCAACACTGCATTGGCTCCTTATTAAACATCACATGCATTTTAAAATCTTGCCAATTACTTACAAAGCATGAAATGGTTTAGCTCCTCGTTACTTGAGTGAGCTCTTAACACATTATAGTCCTTCATGTCTACTGTGATCTCAAAATTCTGGCTAGTTGATAAAACCTGGAATATAGGTAGATACTTTCCCTTTTTAGCACCCATACTCTGGAACAGGCTTCCTAGCCTTGTTCAGGAAGCACACAAACTCTGCTGTTTAAATCTAGACTAAAAACACATCTCTTTACCTGGCATACACACAACACATTATCACATTTCCATAATTCACATCCGTTAAAGAAACCGGGAACACTTCCCATAACACCCGACGTACTTGTTACATCGTAAGAAGAATGGCATCTACGCTAATATTAGTCTCTCTGTTTATCCCGAGGTTACCGTAGTCAGCCGTGTTCAGTCCATATCCAGATCAGATGGTGGACCTGCAGCTAGACACGACCACAACACAGCTCTGAATGACAATCCTAGACAATCCCCTGTGAAGACCTTGTCGACACGACAGCCAGATCCTCAGCAAAGACCACATGAACCAGACAAGTCCTCCGCACAGACCTATGACCAGCTTCGTCTCCATACTGGCATGATGAATCCGATCTTCAAGCAAAAGGAACTGGATGAAATATCTGAATGCTTGTGATGCAGCCTAAATTATAATCACACCTTGTTCGTTCGTTGGCCAGAGGAGAACTGGCCCCCCGATTAAGCCTGGTATCTCCCAAGGTTGTTTTTTTTTTCTCCATTCTGTCACCTGATGGAGTTTGGGTTCCTTGCCACTGTCGCCTCTGGCTTGCTTAGTTGGGGACACTTAATATTCAACAATATTATTGATTTGACTGCACTGACACTATGAGAACTGAACTGAGCTGGACGATGACAACAGTGTTTTCTGCAGAACTTCTTTTATAGATTAAATAAACTAATTTAATAATTGATAATTTTTACAATGAACTCTGTTTGCATCATTGAATCATTTTCCTGCTATCGCTGTAAAGCTGCTTTGAGACAATCTGTTTTCGTATAAAGCGCTACATAAATAAAGGTGACTTGATTCTTTCAAACAAATAATATAAAAAGGGAGAAGGTTACATTGAAAACATACATTTTATAATAAGACTTTAAATTTTGATGTTAAATCCACTATTGTTTTAAATAGAATTGTTCTATAGTCTTAACAGTTTTTATGCAATTACATCAGAACTGTAATTAAACAGAAAAATTAAGAGTAATCCATTACTTTTTTCATTGGAAAATTAAATTACAGTAATTAATTACTTAGTAATGCATTACACTCAACAGTCCATGATCATCTATAAATGACAGTTACACTGTTTTTGTGTATAACTTCATTGTCAAATTTGGATATTTTTCAAATTAAATTCACCCAGTCTTAAAGAAATATCAAACATCAGCCTGACGTACCTTCTGCCAAAGTTTCTTCTACAGTGACCTGGTGTCTTCCGACAGTGAAAGCCCGTCCGATGAAATTCCCACCAACACCACTGCTGGATCCAGAACCTCCAGCTCCCCCTCCAGAACCGGGTCCAGAGCCCACCAGCTCCCTCCGGGAGTCAAAGAACTTCTTCATGATGTTTCAAAGATCCCTTAAACACTTATGCAAGTCTATACGAAACTGAAGTGGGTTGGTTGTTCTGGTGCCAGAGGTCTAGATCAGCTGTGACTGTCAAACATGGACTCGCAGCCCAACTCTGGTGCTGATCACAGCTTAAATGAACCGTATAGCCACAAAAACGTACAAGTAAATGAATGTAAACAGTATATGTACTAAATTAAATCATCACAGTTGAGTATATCCAAATAAACAGCATCAACCTGTGATGGCCTGATATGATTGTGTTTGTTAGTGTCTAGTGACACGGGCTCATATCACGATATAAATATTTAAATCCAGCTGAAATCGACGTAAACATTCAAGCCCAGTTGAAAAGTGAACCTTCAAATATGAAGTGAACAGAAATTACTGTTTGGATGGATGAAAGTCAAACTCTCCATCATCAGCCAGCTGTGCAGTTCATTAAAACCTCTGAAAAATCACCCACTTTTCACAGAAAAACAGATGACATGCGGATATTAATCAAAATGATGGATAATTTCATGAGTTAAACGCCTATACTCATATTAACTCGTCTCTTGATTGATGAAAAAATAATAATTTTAATTCAACACATAATCAGCTAGGCGCTAACGCTAGCATTCCTGCAAAACCCACTCAGACGCGTTTCGCATCTCATCTGCGCGCTCCCGTCGGTGGCCTGCAGGTGAACGGTGAACGGATGTGATTTGATTTTAATAAGAGAGAATCAAATTCAGGAAGAAATGAGCGTGTTGTTCATGGCGATTCTCGTCTGCGGCTTCGGATGCTGCAGATGCGCCAGCTAACCGGAAACCACACCGGAAGAGTGAAGCCAGCGCTAAAACAACTATAATAAAAGTCCGAAACTCTTAGTTGAAAAACGCTTCATTTTACTTTATTTGTATGAGTTTTGCAACTTAGTCATCAAAATGTGTGGCGTCCACATCATCGGTGTAGACTAGAGCTTGGCATAATGTTGAGAATGCAGATTTCTAGTTTAAGCTGATTTTAGCGTGACATGAATTACAAAACACAACTCACACTGGTGCTGTTAGTCACAGGCTCGCTTGTTGGCCTAAAGTGAGTTATGAGAAACATGCAATTTGATACTTTAAATAACTTATAATTCTGAAAGTGTCAAAAATGTCTGTGCGGTGAAAAAAAAAAAAAAAATGAAGTATCTCTTGCAGTTTTACAATCAAGCATGTGACTGCCAGCCTGTGGCCTTAAGGGTAACATGTAATTCTATACCTTAAATAACAATGTGCTTGTAATTCCAAAAGGGTAACAAAATGTATATGCAGAAATGAAAATTGTGTAATCACTTCCATGGAACATAAAAGTGAAAGAAGTTCAATGTACAATTTAATGTATCACAAAAAAAAAAGTATTTTATATATATTTGTCAACATTGCTAATAATAAGAAATGTTTCTTGAGCAGCAAATCAAATATACAAGTTAGTAAGATTTTAGTGATAAAAATTTAAAGAAATTGATACCTTTATTCAGCAAGGGCACGTTATCATTAAAAACATTTAAAATGTTAGAAATTATTTCAAGCTTGGCATGATGTTGAGAATGCAGATTTCTAGTTTAACTGACTTCAGCTGATTTTAGCGTGACGTGAATTACAAAACACAACTCACACTGGTGCTGTTAGACACAGTCTCGCTTGTTGGCCTAAAGTACGGAGCCCCTAAAGGGACGTGGTGGTGGAAAAAAAATTAGGAAGGAAGGAAATTTTAAGTGGGAGTAATTTTTGTTTTCAAATCTTTTGCGTTCCCTCGCAAAACTTTTGCGTTCCCTCGCAAAGTTATAATCGTTCCCTTGCTGTGAGCTCGGACAAACATTTTCTCTTTAATGTCCTGCTGGCTGGCAGTAGTGTTTCAGTTAGTAACATACGTTAATAATGCACACAAATAATGCGCAGCTCGAGTTTGAACTTGTTGGACTCAAATATAAAGAAATGCAGTCAGTGCTTATGTCAAGCAGTTCACAGATTCGAGCTTCCCGGATTAATAACGTTGTTAAAACACAAATGCAGCTACTTCCAATCACAGTAACCTAGACAACAAGCTACAACAACCCAATTTTCCTCAAATGTGCTTTATAATAAATTGGTCTCTATGAGCAAGCGGCGGAGATACACGTCTGAAGGGACCGTCTGAAAAGTGCAAAACCCAAAACCCTTTTGCTCATTTTATATTATGAAAAATACTCAATAACTTCACTGTAACACACTGTACTGTCACCAAATTTAGTTCATACATCACTGCTCTCCTGCTGGTTAGGTACTACAACACTTAGTTTGGCAAGTAGCACATAAATTTAGCACCTTCTTTACACAAATGATGTTGGTACACAGCTTACATAGGCCTACTTACTACAGCTTTTGCATGATAATTGCTTACTGGATTTGATGGCATTACAATGTATTTAACACAATTATAACAGTGAAGTTATTGATTTTATTTAATAATCATAAAAGTTATGCATTTTTGTTGTAGCTTGTTGTCTAGGTTACTATGATTGGAAATAGCTGCATTTGTGTTTTAACAACGTTTAGCTCACAAGTTATTAATCCGGGAAGCTCGAATCTGTGAATATATTGCCAACTTTACCGAACTGCTTGACATAAGCACTGACTGCATTTCTTTATATTTGAGTCCAACAAGTTCAAACTCGAGCTGCGCATTATTTGTGTGCATTATTAACGTATGTTACTAACTGAAACACTACTGCCAGCCAGCGGGACATTAAAGAGAAAATGTTTGTCCGAGCTCACAGCAAGGGAACGATTATAACTTTGCAAGGGAACGCAAATGTTTTGCGAGGGAACGCAAAAGATTTGAAAAAAAATTCCTCCCATCCCAATTTTTTTTCCCACCAGCACTTCCCTTTAGGGGCTCCGTACTAAAGTGAGTTATGAGGAACATGCAATTTTATACTTTAAATAACAGTGAACTTATAATTCTGAAAGTGTCAAAAATGTCTGTGCGGTGAAAAAAAAAGAAGTAATCTTTTGCAGTTTTACAATCACGCATGTGGTTTCGAGCCTGGGGTCTTAAGGGTAACAATTCGAAGATAAATTAAAATTGTGTAATCACTTCCATGAATATAAAAGCGGAAGGAGAAGTTCTGCAGAATAATCAATTTAATATATCACAAGAAAAAAAAATTGTCAACCTGTACCAAGAGGGGGTGCTATAATTTACAAATTCTACGCAAACCATTGAAGAGAATTGACATTGACGCTTGCCACAGTATGTACGAACATGTACATAATTACAAAAGTACTTATTTCCTGCAATATGTAATATCTCTAGCTGCTTTCTAAGTGTGTCTATTCAAGATGACAACTTTGCATCGTGCAAAACAATTTTGAAGAAAAAAAAAAACAGTTTACAACAAACCGCAATAAAAGACACTTTCGAATTGTCTATAGATATTTGACAGAGTTCAAAAGTTTCAGTAAAAACATCCTATGTGTGTGGAAATCACTGAGTCAACAAGCGAGTCCTAGTTTCAGCACACTGTTCCTCAGGTTATGAACCGTTCAATCATTCATCTCAACGTAAAATAAAGAGGAGGGGCTGTAAAAGAGGAACTGTAACACGACTCAAAGCAGTCCATACAAGCCAACACCCACTAAAGTTGGCAATAAAACTGAAAGTTTCCCGCAGATCTCCACGTCCATTTAGAGTAAGGGGTGTCGCGCATCTCTTTGAATCCAGAGCTTCAGCAGGTAAGGAACATTAAACTCCCTCCCGCTTCGATAGAAAACTTTCATCGCTTTATGTTATCCGCATCTGTTTCCGCTCTATAACGAACGCTCATAGACGTTCATTTTCTCACTTAATAGGCGAATAGAAATCAGGTTATGGAAATAAAAATTTTCGTGAATTGAAGCTTGTTTGTAAAATGAAAATGTTCTCCTAACGTTTTTGCGACAGCTCTGAACGCCCATATTCCGTCACGTGACTGTACAGCTCAACATGATCCTCTGATATGTGGCTTTCATTAAAATACAATGAGTCATATGGCTTTGCATGGCAAATAAATTAGACCAACTGTTTTACAAATATATGACAGTGACCTAGATCTACAGTCCCACAAGAAAGAAAGAGAAAAAACGTATTTACCTCAAACAATTCTCATCTAATCGTCTGACTTTTCCTGTGTCAAAACTTACTGTGTTTCTGTTTTAATTTCTTCAGAGGAATCTTATTTAGTTGATAATTAAATAAATCATAACTTACAACTGCGCTATCTTCTGAGCAATAACATTTTCCTCTGGGCACTAATTTGAAGATTAGGCTACATATGCTGAGATGTCTCAAATAAGGGCTAAATCTTTAATATGAAACTGAAATACATTGTGAATGTCAATTAATTCATCTCTGATGCTGTGACTCCAAATTAAAAGAGGTTTCTGAATAGTGATAAAGTTGCACCGCATGAGTCAAATATAGTGTCAATATAGGTCTTTTGAATGACAGCATGTTGTATGCAAATAATAAATTATTAAAAGATCTTTAAATGACGCATTATATAGTCATGGGGCCCCTGTCAATGTTAGAATACAATAAGGTGAAACTGAAAGACGGTCAGATGTTTCTGTGTTTTAAATGGGGTCTTTTGTGGGGTTAGAAAAGGTTACAAGTTGATTGTTTGAATGGGAAAACTGATACAGAGCAGAAGGCTGTTAATTAACGGTTGAGCCTCTTCTGTTTAATGAGCTGAATAGTAAAGTGGAAACCATTTTGCTAGTGGCATCCAAAGTTGTTATTTATTTATCAGTGTCATTAACCCTGTTATTAAGAGCTCAGTCCTCCTTATTCAATTTCACGGCTATAAAAACCCAAACAGACTGGGATGGGTTTCCCAAAAAGCATTGTAAGTCTAAGTAGATCGCCGTCAGAAACCACTGGCACAAACGATCGACTGCTTTTGGGAAATGCAGCCTTGGTCTGCATTTGTTTCATTATTCTAGCAAAAAGATCACAGATTTTGTCACTTTTCCGGTATATATGTGTCAAAATAAACTTTTTTTTGCTTTGTGAATATTTGTGGATTTCAAAGACATACATTATATATGTATAAAGTAAAATCTATTATAACAAACCACTTTTGCATTTCGACAGTGTAAAAATGTATTTGTGTTTTATATGCATGGTTGTCCCTAATGATTCCATATATTTAATGCTTATTTTTTTATTTCTTGTCTTTAGTGTTCTCATCTCTTCATCTCCAGATTGAAACCTTTCCTCCATCACAATGGCAGCGGTAAGAAAAGTATTTCGAATGTAAAGAGAGTCCCTTTTTTTTAATTAAATTGCACATCTATCATTACATTTCCCATATGGGCAGTTAGAAAATGACACTTTTACAGTCATCTTGTGATTTACCATTTGCATGAGCACGTCTGAAACACATTCATTCATGCTTCTAGCTAATTCAAAGGCAATTTATTTTATATCACATATTTGTATTCAAATAAAAGTTGCTTTCTCTCATTCATTCTCATTTTCCTTTGCCAGTCAAAATTCTGGATCTTTTGATTTAAAGGCTTAAATGCTTCAAATTAGGTTTGTAGACAAATAGAAATTGTGTGAATTTTCTCAAATACTGATTGTTATAATGGAATATTAGTTATGTGGAAAATCGTCACAACAGAGAATTTTTTATAAGAAATTATTACTTTTATTCAGTAAGGATGCATTAAATTGATCAACAGTAGCAGTAAAGATATTTATAATGTTACAAAATATTTCTATTTCAAATAAATGCTGTTCTTTTGAACTTTCTATTCATCAAAGGATCCTGAAATCATGATTTCCACAAAAATATTAAGCAGCACAACTGTTTTCAACATTGATAATAATAAGAAATGTTTCTTGAGCAGCAGATCAACATATTAGAATGATTTCTGAAGGATCATGTGACACTGAAGACTGGAGTAATGATGCTGAAAATTCACAGGAATAAATTATATTTTAGAAAAAAGTTATTTGAAATTGTAATAATATTTCACAATATTGCTGTTTTTACTGTATGTTTGATCAAATAAAAGCAGCCTTGGTGAGCAGAAGAGACTTCAAAGCATTAAAAAAAATTATAAACATTTGAACTGTAGTGTATGCATGACCAAGATATTGGGTGATACTCTACATTTAATTTTTCACACTTTGGATGTGTTTTACCTTTGACACAATCTGATCTTATGGTATATGGTAGGTGTCAAGCAGGCTCTAAACTTGTCTGTCTGTTATCTCTTCTTTTGCTGTAGTTGGGCAACCGTGGAACAGTGACTGAGGCATCAGGCTTCAAGCCAGAGGAAGATGCCCAAAAAATATATGGTGCTATGAAAGGAGCTGGTAAGTGATCAGACATATCAGAAGCGGACATCGAGATGAGCGCATTTACATTATTATCTGCCCATTTAAATAAAATGAGAATCATCACCTGGATACATTTTAAATCATGTCTAAGCATTTATTTCTCATTTAAGGATCTTAACAGGCAGATCAAAGAACAAAATCTCTCTTCATTTCCAGTTAAAACTGCAAGATGTAATCAGCACTGACATCTGTTGCTTAGCTGGGCTTTGATCCCAAAAAAAAAAAAAATTCTTTGGCATTTGTCTTGTAACCGAAAAGGTGTTTCCTCATCGGTGTAGACTAGAGCTTGGCATGATGTTAAGAATGGAGATTTCTGGTTTAACTGACTTAAGCTGATTTTAGCGTGACGTGAATTACAAAACACAACTCACACTGGTGCTGTTAGTCACAGGCTCACTTGTTGGCCTAAAGTGAGTTATGAGGAACATGCAATTTGATACTTTAAATAACTTATAATTCTGAAAGTGTCAAAAATGTCTGTGCGGTGAAAAAAAAAAAAGAAGTATCTCTTGCAGTTTTACAATCAAGCATGTGACTGCCAGCCTGTGGCCTTAAGGGTAACATGTAATTCTATACCTTAAATAACAATGCGCTTGTAATTCCAAAAGGGTGTATGCAGTAATGAAAATGGTGTAATCACTTCCATGGAACATAAAAGTGAAAGAAGTTCAATGTACAATTTAATGTATCACAAAAAAATATTTTATATATATTTGTCAACATTGCTAATAATAAGAAATGTTTCTTGAGCAGCAAATCAGTATATTAGAATAATCTCTGAAGAATCATGCGACACTGAAGACTGGAATAAATTATATTTTAAAATATATTCAAATATAAAAGTTGTTTTAAATGGTAATAATATTTCACAATCTTACTGTATTTTAATCAAATAAATACAGCTTTGGTGAGCATAAGACACTTTCAAAAAAATGCAACATTATTTATGTATGTAATAATTATTATATAATTTATTTTATATATATTTAATAGCACATTAAAAAGCACAATATCTATTATCAATGTGTTTTGGTGAAGATGACAAACAGTGAAAAGGATACAGCTTATGCTGATAATCAAAAAATGATTGAATAATTGGTTTGAAATTTCATTTTTCATTAACTATTTCTTAAAATTAATTACTTTCAGGGACCAATGAGGCGACTATCATCGAGATCCTCGCTCATCGCACTATTGCACAAAGGATAAAAATCAAGGAAGCTTTCAAACAGAGTGTGGGAAAGGTAACATACTCGATACTTTACCTTTTGCCTCACTTACAGCTGTCATTCTCTCATTTGCAATGGGCTTTATGTCGAACGACACATGAACAAACAGGAAAACAGGTCGCATCTCCTTGTCGGAGAAAGTGTAGTACAGTGATATCTATGGAATTTTAAAGTCCCCATATAGTCAACAACTTTATCGCTTAAAACTCATCTTTGATCACCAAAATTACATATTTAAACATTAACTGAATGTAACTCTACACCCTTTCTTCATTTAGTATACACTGATCTATGAATATGTTAATTAGCCCCACCTCCACTCACTCACAGCTCACAGCTCCACTCGGTCAACTTACTGATTGTTGCTAATTAATGATTAGCAAAAGGCTAATCATTAATATGATTAGCCTTTTGCTTGACTACATTATCAAACAGCTAATAATGTATTTCTAATGTTACACAAACCCATTCCCATTCATTGTCAGACAGCTGTCTTCTAAAAATCAGTATCCTTAGAGATGCTTTAAACAACTCAGAACATCAGTGAACAAAGGCATATAGCTCATCATAACATCGTAATATACATCATACACCTGCTATATTGGTAAATCTATCGATTTCTCATATCAACAGAAAAATATAACCATCTCTTGAGACTCTCCTGCTTCAGATCGGTCATAGTTAATGAAATGAACACCAGCACGTTGATTCGATTGGTTACAAGGTAGTTTGTGACGTCAGAAACACCAGCGATTTCAGTCTTTAGATCACTGCAGTTTTAAAGAGAAAATACTCAGCAATGATGTTTGCACATGGTTTGTCTTAAAGCATATTAAAAACACCACACAGACATATAAACAACATTAAAAAGTTGATTTTCACCACAGGGGGACTTTGAGGAAACCATGTATCTAACCTAGCTAGTTATTTTTTATTGTTGGCTTTTTATTCAGTTTTAATATCTGAATGTTATTGAGAAGAAGAAAAACGAAAAAAACTTTTAGATATTAATCTGTATATGTGATGGACATCGGTTATGCTCATCTTTGGTAGCCTTTTTGAAGGCATCTTATATTTAACAAAGCACATACAAAAGACCTGAACTGAAAGCAATGCAACCTGTTTTAGAGAAAAAGTTTGTTGCGCGTAAGACCTATAGTGACCTAGCATTAACAGATCTCACTTTGGACCAAAACAGCACATTTTCTTGGCCAAAATTAGGGAAGCTTGTTGTTGTCATCTTATCTTTGCGGAAGGTCCTAATGGCAGGGACAGTGTGAGCAGCCATCAGGCTGTATTTACATTAAACATATGGTTCACAAGGTGATTAGATAACCGTGTTGACATTTCCTGATGTTTCTGTAGCCAATATGAAGACAGACAACACAGAGTATGTGTCACTGATAACAGATGCTGTTGACCGACTTCAATCATTAACTCTTCGTCAATATACACACTGAGGGAACAGAGAATCTATACAAATGCTGTCTTTCAGGAGACATCTCTGCTTTATGACTGTTATTATCATAACAGAGTATAAAGCATGCCGCATTGACCTCTATTGTACTTCCTGGTGGTTGCCCTCTATTAATCTGTAAACCTATCTGTAACTCTGTAAGCCGGTCAATGATATGAGAATCAGTGACAGTCACAGTCAGGTCTTGATGCTTATGTTAATGGAAACTTTGAGTGACTAAAACGCTCATTGTAGAGCAAGAAAGTGTGAGTCATGGCGGGGGAAGTTCTGGACAGCGTTCAGGACGATCCCGTGGACACCGCATGCCTTCCCCACCCAGCTCCCTCTGCAGCAGATATTACAGCTCTAGGCTGTTGTCTCAACAAAACACTATTTCCCAACACCAAATCCATGTTTCATTTTCCTTCTGTGATGTAAGATTTGTAAATGTGTGGAAATGAATCTTAAAGTATGAATGAATGTATCTAAGAAGAAATATTTCAAGCTTTTCTGCACAGTGGAATTTATAAAAGCAAACTGTTTTTACACGTAGTAAATAACAGTATATTTTTATTCCCATTCAGGAACTGGTTGACTGCTTGAAGTCAGAGCTAACTGGAAACTTTGAGAAGGTTGTGGTCGGCTTGATGATGCCCGGCCCAGTGTACGACGCATATGAGCTGAGAAACGCTATCAAGGTTAGTGAGGATAGTCAGGGAAAAATGCTAAGAAAGCTCTCTGTTACAAAAACAATTATACTGTGCTTTATTTCCCAAAAAAAGGGATCATTTTCTTTATTTAGAAAAATGTTCTTGGGCAAAATCATTATGCAAACTGTTTTGCATGGTTATATGGGTTTTGGACATGTACCATGGTATTGTTTGAAGTACATTGGTGTACTGAACATGTAAATTATGTGGTACACCAAGTTGTAAATAAAACTTGGATTATTTGTTTTACAACAAAATACTATTTCAGTCTTTCTACTTCAAAATTTCATGTTTAATTCAATGTGCCGTTTCTTTGAAACAATTTTCACTCAGAAATTACTAGTAAATTTCACAAATAATTACAAAGTAAATCCTACACGGTTTTTTTTCAGTGTAGGTTTTTTTAGTACATTAGTAGTTTTTTAGTACGGTAATTTTTTTAATATCTTTTTATATTGTTTTAAGCTATTTATCAAGTCACAAAAATCAGAATCATTGCAGTCTTGTTGACCTTCATATATAATATAATCGATAATCTATATGTATTTATTTTGTGTGTGTATATATATATATATATATATATATATATATATAAATATGACATTTATATATATGTATATTTTTACATATATTTATTTATAATTATAATAAAATATAATTATATAATTTTTTATATTGTTTTTGTTATATTACATATTTATATTTTATATTAATTTTATATATTTTTTATAATTGATTTTTATTTCATACATAAATATTTTATTTTGTATTGTTTTAATATATTGAAGAAGTCACAAAAATTTTAATTGATTGCAATCATGGTGACCTTCATATTTACATACAAAATAAAAATACAAAAAATAAATTAATATATTGTTTTTATTATTTTTACTTATTTACTTTTTTATTTTATATTGTATTAAGCTATTGAAAGTCACAAAAATCTGAATTGATAGCAATCTTCTTTGAAAATATCTTGAAAACATTCATATCTATAATCTGTCCACAAGCTAATTATACTCAGGGCAACATTATGTTGTTGGCAACATAACAGGAAACACAGATCACCTGAAAAATATTAATGGTAATAGGCATAATTTCAGCCAAACCTTCCTCTTCATCTTGTTCAGCAATATTCCGTATGAACTTATCCTGTGTATTGATAGCTTTAGGTGAATTAGGAAGAATGATGCTTCATTTTCTTTTCTTCCCTGTGTCCAGGGTGCAGGGACAGAGGAGGCTTGTCTCATTGACATCCTGGCCTCAAGGACCAATTCTGAGATTAAAGAAATCATCGCTACTTACAAGAGAGGTACATGCTAACACTCATGGATGTAAACTGACAGTCTTTTGCGTTATGAAACTTATACTGTGAAAATATGCAGTTCTTCCCATTACATTTTCATTCACTTTTCTTATGTCGTTATCACAGAACATGGCAAGAATCTTGAGGACGATGTCTGCGGAGACACGTCTGGAATGTTCCAGAGGGTCTTGGTGTCTTTACTCTCGGTAAATAAACAAACCGCCTGTATTACCTTATTTGTGAAAAAGATTCTTTGATGCCTTCACTCATCAGCTCTTTTGTTTGCCATGCAAACCTTCACCGTCCACAGTGTCCGGCCGGGGCAGGTGTGACCCCTGATGGTTTGGCATGCTGGATTTATAGATATTGTCTTTTCTGCTTTGCTTACAGGCTGGGCGTGACGAGAGCTCCAAGGTGGATGAGGCTCAGGCTGTCCAAGATGCAAAGGTGAAGATTTTGGCGTGGTTTGCAGTAGCTCTTTGCCTAATAAGCACATGCTCGATTTTTGTGGTGTAATGGGTTCTGCGTGTGTGTGTGTGTGTGTGTGTGTGTGTGTGTGTGTGTGTGTGTGTATATATATATATATATATATATATATATATATAGGGTGAATTCAGGTTGATTGGGACACTTTTTGCCATTAAGATGACTGGGAAAAAGTGTCCCAAGAATCAACCTGAATTCCTGATTTCAGTTCCTTAATTGTTTCATTAACACATTTTTTGAAATATGTGACCCTGGACCACGAAACCAGTCATAAGATTTGATTTATTGAGTTCTTTTTGATTCACCAAAAGATTCATTCATTTGTTCAGACTGACTCAGTTGATTCAGTAACGGTCAAAAGTGTTCTAGTGCTGCCTTTCCTTAAAATAAACATTGCTTGCTTTGATATTTTATCTAACGCAGTGACACAGTTATATTTTTTTATATGTGGCTGAGGTGTGCAAATACTTTGAATGAATGAGGCCGCTGTATATTCTCTGCATTTACAATTATTCATGGATGTGTTTCTGTACATATATTTAGTGTCAGCAACTGGCTTTTTATTGTGTGGGGTTCAGCCTAAGACACACAACAGTCATGATTATGTTCATTAATCATTAACAATAAGAAGAAATAACTGAGGTAATGTTCTCTATTGCTTATCCAATAGGACATCTACGAGGCGGGCGAAGCTCGTTGGGGAACAGACGAGGTCAAGTTCCTCACTGTGCTGTGTGTGAGAAACAGAAATCACCTACTCCGAGGTATGGTGCTACTGGATAATAACAGCAATCCTCCTTCCCAGCTATGTGATAGCTTTTATGTAACCTTAGAAAGCAGCATGGGGAAATGACCCTGGAACAATGTAGTAGACTCATTACTTCCACCTTGTGGTGACTGGATGTAAATAAAGTTGTTCGGAATAGACATAGGCATATAAATTATATACTGTATACACAGTTGCAAGAAACCACTTGCAGAATCTGTGAAAATGTGAATAATTTTAACAAAATAAGGGAGATAATACAAAATGCATGTCATTTTTTTTTTTTTTATGTAGTACTGTCTGAGTAAGATATTTTACATAAAAAAGTTGTTTACATATAATCCACAAGACAAAAAATAGCTGAATTTATTAAAATGACCCCTTTCAAAAGTATGTGAACCATTGATTCTTAATACTGTGTGTGGTTACCTGGATGATCTACAACTGTTTTTTTTTGTTGTGTGATGGTTGTTCATGAGTCTCTTGTTTGTCCTGAGCAGTTAAACTGAGCTCTGTTCTTCAGAAAAATCCTCCAGGTCCTGCAGATTCTTCAGTTTTCAAGCATCTTTTGCATATTTGAACCCTTTCCAGCAGTGACTGTATGATTTTGAGATCCATCTTTTCACACTGAGAACAATTGAAGGACTCAAACACAACTATTAAAAACGTTTCAAACATTCACTGATGCTCCAGAAGGAAACATGATGCATTAATAGACGGGGGGTGAAAACATATGGAATTGGAAGATCAAGGTAAATTGCATTTAATTTGTCTTCCGGGAAACATGCAAGTATCTTCTGTTGCTTCTTTAGGGCAGTACTAAATGAAAAAAATTGATAATTAAACAAAATATGAAAAATTTGGACATCTTCATCGTGTTCAAAAGTTTTCACCCCCGGACTTAATGCATGTTTCCTTCTGGAGCATCAGTGAATGTTTGAACCTTTTTTAATAGTTGTGTTTGAATCCTTCAATTGTCCTCAGTGTGAAAAGATGGATCTCAAAATCATTCGGTCACTGCTGTAAAGGGTTACTGAAGAATATTTGGGACCTGGAGAATTTTTCTGAAGAACAGAGCTCAGTTTAAATGCTCAGAATAAACAAGCGACTCATGAACAACCATCACAAAACATAAAAACAGTCGTAGATCATCCAGGTAACCACACACAGTATTAAGAATCAGTGGTTCACAAACTTTTGAACTGGGTCATTTTATTAAATTCAGCTTTTTTTTTTTTTTTTTTTTGTCTTATGGATTATATGTAAACATCTTTTATGTAAAATATCTTACTCAGGACAGTACTAAATAAAAAATAACATGCATTTTGTATGATCTCTCTTATTTTGTTAAAATTTTTCACAGATTCTGCAAGTGGTTAACATACTTTTTCTTATATATAATATTGTATTTTTTCAGCTTTATTTCAAAAAGCAAAAATATTTATAGTTATAGTTTGTGCAAAAAACCAAGTGCAGTTTTCCATATGCGAGCAATATCCAATTGACCAACTACATTGAAAAATGTGCCATATATAATCTGTGTGCATTTATTTATTTTAATTTATTTGCCAAGTATCATATCTTGCAATAATGACATACAAAATTTACATTATTTGTTATATTTTTATCTGAATTAACTCATTATTTTACTTAAAAATGCTAAATTTATTTCTATGACTAGACGCTGCTCATTGAATTGAACATGCAAAATTGTCAGGCCAGTACTATTGTTTGAAACCTTTAGCATTGCATATTGTTTCAAATTCACACATTATTTCTATACATACTCTGCAGTAAGCAGCATTACATCCCACACTTTCTCAAGCACTGATCTTTTCCCAGTGTTTCAGGAGTATCAGAAGATTTCTGGACGGGACATTGAAGACAGCATAAAGAGAGAGATGTCCGGCTCCCTGGAGGACGCATTTCTGGCAATAGGTCAGTCGTGAGCATTGCAATATTTCAGTCATTTTTACGTTTTCAATTGCCTACTTGTATATATAAAGCATCTATTAACCTTTGCAGTGAAATGCTTGAAAAACAAGCCCGCATTTTTCGCCGAAAGACTCTACAAGTCAATGAAGGTAAATGAAAACATATTTGCACATGTTAGGAATATGACCAATACTAAAAGTCATAATTTCTCTTGTTTCTGAACTCTCAGGGTTTAGGCACCACTGATAGCGTGCTGATCAGGATCATGGTAGCTCGTGCCGAGATCGATATGCTTGACATTAAAGCAGAGTTCCTAAAGATGTATGGAAAGACCCTTCACTCCTTTATAAAGGTGGGACACTGAGGACATTTAACTAAACACAATCTTCAAAAGCCATTGACAAAATATTATAATTACTTTAAAATAATCCATTTGTTTTCCAGGGGGACACATCGGGCGATTACCGCAAGATCCTGCTGGAGCTGTGCGGAGGGGAAAAGTAACACATCCAACATGTTCATTAGTGTGAAACGCTCTCTCTCACACCAGCCCTCAGCATTTCAAATACATTCCTTGTTTGTAATACTAATTAAAACCAAACAGTCATGTTTTAAATGAGATTCGTGATTTTTTTTGTTTATTGCCTTGGGATTTATGGGAGTCCTTTATAGATTGGCACATCTTAGAGTTTGACATATAAATAAAAGAAGAAAAAAACAGCCCACATTGACTGTATTGATCTTTTGTTGTCTCACTGGATATTTTTTTAATCTCGGCTCACTCATTGAGGTCCATTTGTTTAATTACTCTGAGTACAATTTGTTTAATGTACAACATCAATGTGTACCCGGCCCAATTATACTAATTGCTCATGGTTGCTTGCATAGGCATATGAGATCTCATATGAGACTCTATTTCTCTGTTTTTCTAGATTGCAGGTCTCACAGACTATGTTCCTCAATTTAATCAAGTGCCACATATGGATCACAAGAGGTTTGGTAGAATTATTGAAAAAAATGACTGACTAAAAGCAGTGTATTTACACTTTTACCACTAAGTGGCGCTGTGCACATATTCGTGTCATATTAAGTCACAAATGTAGATTGCTGTTTTTATAGCTTAAAAAGATATCATACCATGTATGTCTCATGAAACTTTGGGGGAAAACCCTTTCCACAAGTAGGGTACAAAATAGTTTAAAACACATAAAATATGATTTTTTTTTTTTTTTTTTTTTTTTCAATAAATGGTCACTCTGAAAATGCTGATTATCCACAAACAAAATACATAATCTGTATTATTTTATTTTGGAACATATTTATATACAGTTTTAAGCACCGATTTGTTATTTTTCTAGCAATAAATACTAAAACATAAAAAAGTTGAATGAGTTGAAAATAGGTAGGCCTATTTTTATTTATGTATTTGAGGCAAAATCCTTTTTCTTAATTTGGTAGTTTGGTAATTAAAAATTAAAAAACAAAATTGAAATTTTAGTGTTAACTAAAACTAAAAACATAAATTGCTACTTGAAATATAATAAACTTTAAAAAAGTAACTTATTTTATTTCAGCTAGTTGCCAAGGCAACATTTCTCATTTTCATTTAGTTTAACTTAATGCACTAAAATAAAAATAAAAAACTAAAGCTGAAACAAAAATAATAAAAACTATATATACATATAAAAAAAATAATAAAAATACAAAAACACAACAAAATGACTAAAACTTTAACTAAAACTTTAAATTAAAAGTAAAACCGTAAATATAAAAATGAAACTTAATTCAAAATATGAATAAAAACTTTAATAGTATCTTAATGATACTACAATAACACTGATTTGAATTCTTTGATTTTTGATTTTTCTAGCAATAAATACTAAGGGGCCATTTACACGACATAAATTCACGTTAAAGGGTCAGTTCACCCAAAAATGAAAATTCTGTCATTTATTACTCACCCTCATGTTGTTCCAAACCCGTAAGACCTTCGTTAATCTTCAGAACATAAATTAAAATCCGATGGCTCAGTGAGGCCTCTATTTCCAGCAAGATAATCAATACTTTCAAACACCCAGAAAGCTACTAAAGACGCATTTAAAACAGTTCATGTGACTACAGTGGTTCAATCTTAATGTTATGAAGCGACGAGAATACTTTTTGTGCGCCAAAAAAACAAAATAACAACTTTATTCAACTATATCTAGTGATGGCCGATTTCAAAACACTGCTTCATGAAGCTTTGAAGCTTTACAAATCTTTTGTTTCGAATCAGCGTTTCGGAGTGTGTATCAAACTGCCAAAGTCACGTGAACTATGCAAAACACTTATGACGTAACAAAGCCTCGTTTACTGAAATCACGTGACTTTGGCGCTGATTCGAAACAAAAGGTTCGTAAAGCTTCGAAGCAGTGTTTTGAAATCGGCCATTACTAGATATTGTTGAAAAGTCGTTATTTTGTTTTTTTGGCACACAAAAAGTATTCTCATCGCTGAGCCATCGGATTTCATCAAAAAGATCTTAATTTGTGTTCCGAAGATGAACGAAGGTCTTACAGTGTGGAACGACATGAGGGTGAGTAATTAATGACATTATTTTCATTTTTGGGTGAACTAACCCTTTAAATTCTTAAATTTGCGTTTTTGATTACACAGAGATGGTAACAGTATCAATTTCAAAAACTTGCACTTTGAAACGCACTTTCAAACAGCCCCTAAAATATCACTGATTTGAATACTATTTAAACTCTAATTTGTTATTTTTCTAGCAATAAATAATAAGGGAGTGTTTACATGACACCGTTTTCAACTAAAAATGGAAAATTTTTATTGCATTTTGGCTGTTCATTTACACAGCGTTTTGGGGGCCTGAAAACAAACTTTTAAAAGTTTTTGAAACGATACCGTTATCATCTGCATGTAAACTACAAAAATGCTAATTTGTGAAAAACGGTGATGTCATGCGTATGCGTATTATGTGTTTAGTGTATAGGTGCATAGTGTTGCTTTACAAAGTGACAGCGCCATCTACTGGCCTGGCAACATAATACAGCGGTTTTAATCGTTTTTGCAGATCTGTGTGAACGGGGATCATTTTGACAATGTTGTCGACTGTACACAAAAAACGCAAAGGAAAAACTTTTCCGCTTTTAGTACATTGTTGTCGTGTAAACGAAAATGACAATTTAATGACTTGAAAATATGTTTTATTGTTTGTTTATCCTTTTTCTTGATTTGGTAGTTTGGTAATTTAAAATAAAAAAATAAATGTAATTGAAATAAGTTAAGTTAAAATATAAGACTTGTGACAAAATTATGCAGCCGGTCCTGTTGTATGATTTAAATATTCAAATACCAGCCGAGAAAGTCAAGACCACTTTTTTGTAACATATTCATGGAAAGTGCCTGATACAGATAGATAATGCCAGCAAACAAATGTCTGTGTGCGTCTTGAAAAATGCACTCTCAGATTTGAATTTGAGTCTCATCCTTCGGTACGCAGTGTGTGTTTAGTCAAACCGTTATCTCAGTATAGAGTTAGAGCTTTTGTTCTACAGCAGATCGTCTGGCCCTGCTAGTGTGTTTGACGGTTTTTGTAGTATCACAGATGGACCAACATGGGAAGCAATTTCTTAGACAAATGAAAGGCTTTGTTTATTGCCTGTTAAAGATGCTGCAGTGGAAGACGGTATCTCTGTCAGACAGCGATGATTTAAATTCCAGAAACAAAAAGTAACTGATATGAACGGCTTGTAAATCTCCATATTCACCAAACACAGCTAGGATCACAGCAACTATGACAGAAAGCTCTCTCTCCTTCCCAGGCTAATGATGGCCCACAGCATAAATAAATCTCTACCACTTAAGGCAATGTTATTTTTTTTTGCCAAGATTCTGTAGTTTTCCCTCATGTAAATCAATATGCAAGAAAGTTTCTGAATTTTTAAAAGTTCCTCCTTTTTTATCGTTATCATCGGAGAACCAAAGTAAGCCGGATAAACAAACACACTCCATGTATGTGCATAAAATTGTGAGCAGCGAACTTCCCCTGAGGCCAGAGTCCATCAATGTCACGCTAGTATGCTGCACAGTCCATGAACCATCATATGAATTAAATACTCACCAGAATCAAGGAATATATACCAAATGATGCTCCCAAAAACCTTCAACACATTCCCAAGTCAGTTCATCTGTACGATTTATTGGCCTTGAGCAATTAAGACTATTTCGGTAGCCTTATTAACATGGACATCCCGACAAACCATCTGCCATTCTGTGATATTTTCCCATAAACCCGCTCTATTAAACAGTCTGTCAAAATATTCAGCAGTAAATCGAACATCATGAAATGTTGTGAAACTTTGTCAAGCTCTGCTCGAACTGCCAGAGTGCTGTAGCAAATAAATGATGGGTAATCTGTCTGACAAACAGAACTGCATTGTAGCATGACAGTCTATACGCTGGAAATTTAGTGTAAACAAAACCTAAACTAAGATGCAACAGCACAGGAAACAAGCAATGTGCAGAAATAAAGTGTAAATAGGTTAGCGGCGATGTGTTGTTGGCTGATCCAAGAGTTATAAAACAAAGGAGGCTATAACAGAAATACATATACACAATTGCTAGAATTTACTGGCCTAATTATTTAGTGAACAATGGCATTTTTGAAAGCAATGCTCTCATTCATCTTGTCCTTACAGCAGTTCTTCTGTAAAGGCCATAAGTTCTACCACAGGAAGCTGACAATACGGTGCCCGCCACAAACCACACGTCCTGCATCCTTCTGAACAAAATGTTCACACAGGCGTGGGAAGGTGCGCGGAGCATGAGTGCATGATAATGGAAGATAAGTGTTGGGTAACTTCTCAACAAGTGTGCATTATTGAAGATGATTTGAGAGAGGATGTTCATTTCTGGGTAAGCTGGTTGAAACTGCTTTATTACTTCATAAAGGCATCAAACTTTGCATGTCGGTCGGTTTCATTTCAACACGGAAATATTAGAAATAATTATGCAGCAGCAGCTTTGTTTTGGTGTGAATATAATGCATACAATGCAGAGCAGTGCATTAACAACTAAATGGCATCAGCAATAATGGAAATAGCTGTTAATACCAAGATAATAATATACTAAAATCATTAAAATATGGCACAAATAATGCATTATGGGTCAGGAGGAGTTATGCGATCATTTCAATAACAAGAAGTCTGGATAAGCTCAAAATTGCTTTCTTACTTTATAAAGGCATCAAACTTTCCATATCAATCAGTGTCATTTCACCACATAAATAAGTTTTTTTTTTTTTAATAAGTACAGCAGCAGCGTTGTTTTTGTTAAGTTTTGTTAAGTGCATAAATAATAAAATGACCTTAGCAATAACAAAATTAGCAAAAATAATACATTACGGGTCAGGAGGAAGCATGTGATCATCCCGAATGACAAGTCTGGTTAAGCTGGCTGAAATTGCTTTATTAAAGCATAAACTTTCCATGTCAGTCTGTTTCATTTCACAGTTTTGCAGTTTTTGTGACCGTATACTGCATAAAATGCAGAGTAGTGCATTAATAAGTAAGCAACATCAGAAATAATGAAATAATAACAAGAAAATAATCATTAAAAAGTCAAAAATATGGCACAAATAATGCAATACGGCTCATGCGATCATCTCAAATCACAAGTCTGGGTAAGCTAGCTGAAATTGCTTTATTACTTCATAAAGGCATCAAACTTTCCACACCGGTCTGTTTCATTTCAGAACATAAATACGTATTTTGAAATAAAATTATCCTGCAATTGCTGCAGCTGTGTTATATTGCATAAAATTCATAGTACATGAAAAAATAATACAATAAAATCATATAAATATGGCACAAATAAAGCATTATAGGTTATAAGGAGGGTCATCTCAAATAACAAGAAGTGACATTAAAAAGTCTCTCAAAGCTGTCAACGAAAAGTTCTCCTACCCACTGAATGCTCCTCCTTCTAGTGCACGAAGACAAATAGTCTTGCCCAGCTAGTTAACTTGCATTCTGTGAGTTTCCATGCAATTATCTCTCATGTTTGTAAAGCCGATGACCTTTCGAAAATGAGCGAGCCGTTGGTATCTCCATCTCCTTGGTGGAATTGTTCTGTCTTTATTCTTAAACATGAACTCACCTGGAATCTGTTTCTTGCAGGACATTAACCCAGCACGCAAAGGACAACAGAATTTTTTTAGTTGCATTTTGGGATTGACCAATCCATTGTCCATTTCTCTTTTTCACTGAAAGCTTCCTCTCAGGATGAATGCCATCAACTCCAGCCAGGTTCCCGGATCAAACCTTACTCTGGCAAACCCCTTGCTTGTTCTTCCTCTGGCGCTGGTCATCTTCCCAACGGTGATGGGGAACCTGTTGGTCATCCTGGCTATTGCTCGCACCCCTCAGCTCCACACAACCACCAATGTCTTTATCATCTCCATGGCCTTTGCGGATCTCATCATGGGCTGTGTGGTCCAGCCCTTGGGCGCCAGCATGGTGGTGACTGGGAAATGGCTGTTGGGAAACACGGTTTGCGACCTGTGGACGTCCGTGGACGTGCTTTGCGTCACGGCCAGCATCGAGACGTTGTGCGCCATCGCCGTAGAGCGTTATGTTGCAGTGACGAGACCCCTCGAGCATCAGGTCCTCCTGGGCAAGCGCAGAGCCGGCTACATCGTATGCATGGTGTGGCTGGTGTCGTCCTTAATTTCCTTCGTGCCAATCATGAACCATTATTATCATGCGAATGACACAGTTGCGCAACAGTGTTACAATAGCTCAGAGTGCTGTGATTTCCATATTAACCAGACCTATGCCATCTTCTCCTCTGTGGTGTCCTTCTACGTGCCCCTCATTATTATGGTGTTTGTGTACGGGAAGGTGTTTGCCATCGCGACCAGACAGCTGAAACTCATCGATAAGGATAGACTGCGCTTTCTGAGCACAGGCACGGCAGATTCTTGTGAAAGTGCAGTTTCTGTAGGAAAAACAGCTCGTAGCTGTAGGCGGAGGTCAACGAGGCATGTCGTAAAAGAACACAAGGCGCTCAAGACACTGGGGATTATTATGGGCACCTTCATTTTGTGTTGGCTGCCCTTCTTCGTCTTCAATATCATCAAGGTCTTTTATCACGAGGTGCCGTCACAGTCCGTGTTTTTTGGGTTGAACTGGCTCGGCTATGCCAATTCAGGCCTGAACCCATTCATCTACTGCCACAGTCCCGAGTATCGTACCGCCTTCCTGAATCTCCTAGGGTACAAAAAACTCAAGCGGCTAAATCACAACTCCATGCACAAACATCTATGGACCCTCACCTCATGCATCCAAAGCAACAGTTCTGTAAGGATGGATTGCTTAAGTCACAAAGATCCAACTGCAGAGGGTGGGAACATAAGCTCTGACACGTGTACAGTTCTTGAAGAACAAGAGTTAGAATCTCAGCCTCACAATGACTGAAATGGGGCATGAATCAATGTAAAAGAAATGTTTAAGGTAAGAATGAAAAAATTCAAAGAATTAAATGTAAATGGTGCCTCAACCCGAGCAAGTTGGTGAGGTGGGGTGTGCTATTACTTATCTAAGTGATTGGATCTTCACATTGAGGGTGATTAAATGGCTGAAAATAATCCCATTAACATTGAAAACACCAAGAATCCCTTGCAACTGCATAACAACATGCTAAAACTACTCCGAACATCTTAGAAACAACATACCAATGCTCTGGCAAGCATTCACAACACCCTAGCATTATGGCATTGAGATCTGAAGCAGCACTTTGTCTTCTGAATATCCTATACATACAATTAAAACAAATTTCTGATGCCAAAGACCCCCAAATATATGACAACATATATGACAACATAATTCTGATGCCAAAGACCCCCAAATATATGACCCCCTTCCTACAACATAAAATGCATCTATTTATTCCTCCTTTATCTCCTTTATCTTTCAGTGAAGAGCAGGTGCGGCCATTTGTAAATTTAATGTGTCTGGCTTCCGGTGTCATTCGCTTCCAGTTATTTTTAGCTGTACAAAACAGCTCGTTATTCTGCTTGATGTTGCAAACTGGTATTTCTTACCATATTATTTTAATGTATTGTCTTAATTATAATCACACTCGTTTGTAGCGCAAACAGTTTTACAGTTTACTGCACTTTGATACTCTTCTCGTTATTTTCCTATAGCGGCTAATAAATTGAAAGTCTCGCACATTCACAGAAAACACCTTACTTCCACGTTGAAAAATAAGGTGGATAGTGTGAGGGGAAAAGCGTGATATTAAAAATAAAACTGACAAAAATTGTTTTCACTGTATTGAAGCCAAAAGCAATGATTAAAATATTATGATTAACAATTAAATAATAATTCACAATTTTCCACAAGAATTATTGGTTCACAAGAAAGCAGAAATGAAATACAGAAAAATCTGTCCACTAGAGAGGACTCATCATAGGAAGTGCATTCATTTATGGTTTTTAGTTTAGTTTAGTAAACTAACCCCCGGTTTCACAGACAAGGCTTAAGCTAGTCCCAGACTAAAATGCTTGTGCTGTTTTAACTGAAAGCTATTTCTTAAAATATGTCAGTGCCATTGTTTTGTCTCAAGATGCACACCAGTAATGTTTTTTTCTAAGGTATGTTTATAAAAGCTACTTAAATGCCCTAATTGAACTAAGGCCTAATCCTGGCTTGATCTAAGCCCTGTCTGTGAAACCTGTCTGTAAAAGTAACACTAAAGAATGAACTCTAACAATCAGGGTTATCTTTGAGAAAGCCACATATGAGACACTCCCACGCCTACCATTTCCATGTGGCTGGTGATTGTGGTTTGTCAGCTCATCAGTTTCACATACATTTTAATGCATTTCAGTGTTTCACTGAACTTCCTCTTTGATAAATGGCATGTACCCAACAAAAGAACTAATACCCGTAAAATCAAGCAAATAAGATAAGTGTAGTCAAAAGCTAACTAATATAAAAAATTATGATCGTCGGAGCCAATGGCCTTGTAGGCAGTGCTCCGACATGTAGCGCAGCTGCGCTTCGGGCATCCTGAGTTCGAGTCCCGGCTTGGGGACGTTTCCCGATAATGCCCCCCACTCTCTCCCACTTCGCTTCTCTACTAGAATATCTCAATAAAGGCAAAAAACACCAAAAATATATATACATTTTTTTTTATTCTATGGTTGCATTCAATCTAATTTGACATGAGCAAAAAAAATAAAAAATCAAAGCTGACAAAACAAACAAGCAACAAAGAGTTTTTGTTTTTTTGTGGCAATGCTTCTCAGAATTAGAAGGGTCACAGCATGCTACATCCTTTCCATGTACTATTATCCTGGATCTGGAGTATGACGGTGATGATTACACAAATTAGGACATAAATCTTCCTCTTCCTCTCCAAAAGAGAACCAGAGGAGCAACCTTGCCATCTAACCACAGTACTGGATTAACTGCAGTTTTGTCAAGATTTGTCCTACTATGTATTTCATTCCAATCTTGATAGATATGAAATGTACTGAGCAAAATTAAACCTCTTTTCCTTTACCTCATATCCTTTGAAATACTCTGGGGTGATATCAGACCCTCAAAACTGATTAGAACAACACAACTAATCAATTCAATGTTTCTCAAGTGGCTGAAATGAGTTGGCAGACACATTCTGAAGTGTGCATTGTGCGCATCTGTGTAGTGTGTGTGTGTGAGAATAGTTAAGTGTGGGAAACCCAGGGGTCTTATTAGTTCATGATAATGTGGAGATGATAATAGACTAGAGCAAAAGGTGCACCGTGACAGTGTTTAATGATGCTGAAGAGGCCTTGAGTTCAAGCTTACAGTGAGAGTTCATACTGGATGCATGTTTTTTTTGATTATATACCGTTTTAATCTTGTGTGCATCTTTCAGTTATTTAAAAAAATGAAACAAGATTTCTATGATTGTGAAAAAAACTGCAACTAAAATATACAACAATAAAAATGTTGATCAATAATTTAAAATAAATCGATAAAGATAAAACAATGAACAAAGTGCGATCTGTAATGCACAGTTCGCAAAGAAATGCCTCTTATGAAACGGTTCTTTGAATGACTCAGATTTACGAAAGAGCCTTGCTCATGAGTCAGCAGTTTCCCAAAGGCATTGTGAGACTAGTTATTACCAAGTTCACATTTTTCCGAGATTATCCGATTCAATATAAACCAGGAACCGTTACTGTGATGTATATGCTACTTTAGGTTTGTGACTATATACACAACCGTATAAAAGTTTAGGGTCAGTAATTAATAATTTTATTTAGCAAAGACAGATAAAATTGATCAAATGTGAAAGTAAAGACATTTATAATGTTACAAAAGATTTCTATTTCAGATAAACGCTGTTTTTTTAACCCATTTATCAAAGAAGCCTGAAAAATGTGTATAGTTTTAATAACTAAAATTTTAATTTAAAAAAAATGTTTCTTGAGCCCCAAGTCGGTATATAATGATTTCTGAAAGATCATGTGACACTGAAGACTGGAGTAATGATGCTGAAAGTTCAGCTTTGACGAGAATAAATTGCAATTGCATATATTTTAAATTGTAAGAATTTTTCACAATATTACTGTTTTTACTGTATTTTTGATCATATAAATGCTCCCCAAAAAAGATGTCTATATCCCTCTTTTAATATAAATCTATGGCTATTGTTTGTCATTTTTTTTCATCCAATCACTTAGAAAAGGAAAATCACACCTCCAACAAGCTGCATGATTTTAGATATCATTTTCTATAGTACAATTAGTGAGTTATGCACCAAAATGAAATAATTTGGGTTTGGGAATGAGCAATAGCTTTAGCAAGCACTACTAATAAATGATTAATACAAGTGAAGAGCTAAGTGAGCAGTACAGAACAGACAGCAGAATCTGGCACACAGATAATACTTCTGGTCTGGATCAGAATTATGGTTCAATTTGTGGTTGTTTTAATCAACAACATACATTGTACGCCACAGGGGATTAGACATTATAGTGTACGTGAATCACATGTACTTATGATGATTGAAAAGAACACTTTGAGACACTGCAGACGCAAACACATCTGAGAAACATTTCAGCATAATTCCTCTGATGTCACCAAAGACGTGTGTTGATAGAAAAATACATATTGTGCATAAACAATGCACTTATACAAGTACCAGGACACACGCACTAGCTGTCTGTTTCCTTCCAGATCAAATGTCTGATGATTTCATAATTATTTTCCTCCCACAGGGACACTGAAGATGGGAAACAGATCCTATGTTTTTCAAGGGAATTAACTGAACTCTGACATCATGCTTTTCAAGTGGATCCCGACTGTACATTCACACCATGTTCAAAGGCAAAATAGACAAATTTTTAGAATAAAGAGCAGCAAAGTGGAAAAATGATATTGAGAACAAACTGTGACATAAAAACGATCAGGCAGAGACTGCTTTTTGAACTTCTCATTGAAAACTGAAGTCCTAATGACAATTTTTTTCCCATTTTTCCAGTTCAATCACTACCCAGAGATGAATTTGAATGAATAATGCTCAGGGCGCAAAACATGAGTAAAGACTGCAATTGCCAATTGGTCGGAAACATTATTAGGAACATAATTAGCACATGCACAACTGTGGTGATTGTGCTGCCCTTGGATAGTGCCATATAGTTTGTTTGGATATTTTTCTTCATCATTGCAAATAGCTCCAAAAATGGTGAAGACATTAAAACTGCCTGCTAAAGAAAAGATTTCCAACCTCAGCGGAAAAAGGACCATCAGAAAAGGATGTTTGGAAGTATTCTTTTTCTCCAGAACAACATGGAATATTCCTTTAAACAAATCACCAAAATGCAACAATGACTGGCCAAAAACAAATAATTCAAATTATAAAAATCCAAATTACAGTTTCATGGCTGGAAGAAAATATTTATGGTAATTTTTTTCATCAGCAGGTGTGGCAAAGCATTCATTTTAGAGCCAACACACACTCTGGAGTGGATTATATTGACATTTCACTGGCTGTTTTGTGCCACACGTCTAAGCATCTGTTAGATTTCAACACTTTACAGCCCAGATTGATGCAGTGCCAAAGCTTTTGGCTTATAAATATGCAACTACAGCCAAACAAATCAAGAGAATTGAACAGTTGCATGTCTCACTGTTTGGTTTGCGATATTGGTGCTTTGATAACATTTTAATGCATACTGGCATTAGTGAGGTTGGTGGTGAGGACTTCATTCATCTTCTGATCAGAGCACTGTGAGTTGCCTTTACTTGCTTCTTTGATCCTGACTGTCTGTAACTTTTATCCTCACAAAAAACCTTGTACAGAGAATTGAAACAGAATGAATAAATGCATGCACTTTGTAATATATTTACAAAAATTAATCTATGTTCAAAGTCTTTAGAGTGGAGTGTTTTTCATGGAGCAATCTTGAAAAGCCATGTGGAATATTTGATTTTCAAATAACAAATCGTAGGCTGTTTCTTCACTGTTTTATCAATTCAAATGAATACATCACAAGGGAAATGAATCATTTTAATTGGTCCGTTCTCTCTGCTTGTCATTGTCACGTCTTGTGGAAAACATCAAAGGCATTAGTTTGATAAAGTTCAACTCCACAGCTATTCAAATGGTGGAAGAATTGTAATTAACTGCAATCTCACAAAAGGTCAGAACATATGCAGCTGCTGCATCAGTCTTTGGAAGGCTGTTGTTCTGACGCATCAGTCTGAAATGAGCATCCTGAGGCTTTATTTCAAAATGCGATGCAAAAATCTGCCAATTTGAAGACGAATGCAAGCTTGATCCCTATAATGTCAATCAATATGAAGACCTAACATAAAAAAAAGAAATGTTTTTGCTGCATAATATTTTTTACTTTCTACAGAAAGTTCACGCACAGCTAATGTCATTTATTAAGAACAAATACCTGCTAGAGGAACATGGAATTTGATATGCATTTAAGGTAGAGTAGGCAATTTTTTATAAACACTTTTTGTTATACTGGTTGAAACTCTCTTCACATCCTGATAGGAAATCAACACTCTCAGAAAAAAGGTACAAAAGCTGTCACTGGGACGATACCCTTTCATAAGGTACAACTTTGTATCTAAAGAGTGCATATTAGTCGGTTAAAGGTACATATTGGTACCAAAAGTGTACATATTAGTACCTAAATTGTACATATTAAAAGGGTACCATCCCACTGATAGTTTTTGTACCATTTTCTTCTGAGAGTGAATAATAAAAGTGGTCTAAATATTAAAATATATATCTACTGTGTAAGTCTCAGGACCAAAAAATGTTCGTCCAATCATTGCATTTGGTCCGAATGCAATAACATGAAGTCCTACCTGCCTGTCAACATATTTATTTCCGTACCTCCACGCACCCTGCTCGCGCAGACATCACATGTCATCAGCGCGTTTCATCAAGGCTATGCAGAGTTGTGGACAGACACCGAGCGCCACAAACAAACAGCAGCCGCCTTTTACAGTTCCTCCTGAACCAAAACAACGAGCTTATGTTGCATTCACGCCATGTCATAACTGTAATTACGAAATGGCAACCCGTGACTTTCTACTCCAGGGGTGTCAAACTCATTTTAGGGTGAGGGCTGGATTAGAAAAAAATTGACCATGTGCGGGCCGAATTACCTTTTTTGAAAAAACCTTAGTGTGCTGATAGTTGCATTAATATTAAACATATAAACAATAAATTAATTTGCAAGAAAACTAGTACACTGCTCTTTAAAACTGAATTTGTTTCTACAGCGAAAATACTATTTGATTTTTAAAATAATGCTTTATTTAATATTTTTTATTAGTGATGCACCTATTTTGATTTTTTAATGGCCAATTCCAATTTTTTAGAAGCGAATTGGCCAATTCTGATACTGGTTGCAGAATTTTTTTAAAGCAAATAATAATAATATAAATATTGTTCATATATATATATATATATATATATATATATATATGAACAATATTTATATTATTATTATAGAAGGCGTGGCTTTGTAGAACGCTCTGAAGGGAGGGTGGGATCTTATGCTTTCAGAGCTAGCTTGCTGTTGCTAGCCTCTCCGAAATTGCCTACCCTACCTTCAAGTTTAAAATGGCACACAACCATGCTATTCATACTATTTCTGCAATATGTGTACTGTTTGCATTATATGAATTTTATGTATGCAAAATATGCAGTACTAAACAAAATAATATTTCCCACAATGCAATGTGCTTTATATGACTTTTCATTTTACATGTGATAAATGAACTGTAAGTAAAATCAGCCATGGTTTTCTTTTGTTTAACTTATTATTATGTGATTTATTTGATGAATTGATTTTGCTTTACTGATTATTGTGTACAAAAATTCTAATTAAAAATGCAAAATAACTGTATTTATAAAAATGAAATAAAAGAACTATACAATATAGAAAAGAGTACAATGAGTGTACATGGCATGCTACTGCTCAGTATGCAGAAAGTGGTATGCTAGTACTCCATTCTCATCTGAAAGTGTACATGAGAAGAAACACATCCGCAACTGAAAATGTGAGAAACTTACCATTACTTTGTCCAGACTGTCCTGAAATAATTTGTCATGCTCATGCATGATAATTTACATCCCTGAAATTTCAAAGCAATAGTTTATTACGAATGCACTCTACAAAGAAAGCCAAAAATGTAGTTTTAGCATTAATCATGAGCTAGCATATGCTACTCCTCCAGCATCATATGACATTCCCTGACATGACTGCTATTAAAATAGGCCAATGACTGAATCACAAGAAAATATAAACAGCATAATAGATAGCATCAGCTTTCAAATCTTGCAGAGTCCGTAACACCACCCCTCTGGATTCACACTGAGCAGCAGACTGAATAAGGTCAAGAATTCAGAAAACACACTTTTGCCAACATGCCTAGTTTTTACATTACAAACACACTAACGCTCTCTCTCTCCCACTTTGCTTCCTGTCCTATCATAATAAAGTCAAAAAAAAAAAAAAAAAAAAATAAATAAATCTTTAAAAACAAACAAAAATCATTTAAATTATTTTTTGTATATAGGATAGGCAGGAACAATACATACTGAATACTGATTACACTTGAAATAATTTTAACTAACCAGATCATGTTCATTAATATTCTTTTAGATTATAGACAAACCTTATATTGGACATTCTCGATGACTTATGAGGCCGACAAATGCGACCTCCGTTTCAAAATGAAGCACAAATGTATTTATTTTAGAGAATTGTTCAACACCTCTAAATCCATCACACTGGTGATGACATGAAAGCGCTGCAGGCTGTTGTCTTTTGCGTCATCACAATGTGATCGATTTATGTGATAGACAAGTATAGAAACCATCAGCCATGGCACAGGAAGTGTTTATCAGATGATCGACTTTAAAAAGTCATTATTCTTTCAGCTCTGTTTGTTGATGCCAATGCCACAAAAAATTACACACTTCACCTTCAAACTGCATTTCTAAAGCAGCTTTCCCATTTCTTTTATTATGATTACAACATGTGAAAGCTCAAATCTTAGGCATATTTCCCTTTTAGAGTGTAGCTTCCTATAAGTAAGCTATTTCACAACCACATTTAGTCTGAGCTGAGTTGATGTTTAAAAAAAATATTAAAAGAGAAGCCTGCCTCTCTTTCTCTCTCATCATTTTAGTTAGGCCTAATGTTTGCTTTAGAGAGGAAAAAGCTTCTTGAAAATTACTCTCCCTTTCTGTAAAATGTATATATAGCCCAAGCCTAAAAGCCTGTATAAACCACAGGTCTGATTGCTCATGAGAATCAGCCTGGTTGTTCCAGCAAAATGTTCTCTCATCAGAGTACTGCTCTCTTCATCACTGATTCATACTCCTGATGTAACAGCATGGGAGCCTCACGGCACTCGCACAATGTAGTGCACTTACAGTCGGCATTTGTCATTTGTCAACAGTCTTTCTGTGTCTGTCTATCTATCTGTCTAGAAAAAATCCAAAGAATAAAGATTGGCTATGTAGACCGGGTGACTGATTTTTCCAATATATGTCAAATAAAATACATTCATGGTTCATTAATGCCCCCTTCAGGTTGTAGTGATTCTCCTCATCAGCTGTCTCAGTGGTTAATTAATATTTGTTAATTTGTCTTTGATAATTACATATGCCTCTCTTCAAATGAAAATGTTTTATCAAACATACTTCAAAATACTGTTTGATGCAATTCTCATGAAAACATATATATATATGTATACACACACATATACACTGGGGGGGGGGGGTTGCACGTGGCCACTGTTCAGAGAGTCAAAGCTAGTCCACAGTCTAGTAAACGTTTCTTGCTTGCGCCGACTGAAAACACATGAGAAACACCACGAGACAGGAGCGACTCGTACATTGCAGTACTGAGCACTGAACGGTCCATGCATGTGGATTTGGATAAAACAGGTAATCGCTTTGATGCCGTGCCTGAAATTAAAAACAACTTGTTTAACACAAAATACTTCTCGTTTCACGAAAAATGCTATTTTTTTTCTCACTATGGGGCACAAGAGAAATATTAAGAAAATAAATGAGAAATTATTAAATAAGTGAATAAATAAACAACAAGCAAACTTAAACTTGTTTGCTTAAAATTTCTGCGAATAATTTGCTGATTCAGGTACAAAAAGACGTTTTGTACCTGGGGAAAAAAAAATCTTGCCCCCCAACTCGAGAGTCAAATGTTGCACATGCATGCATATATATATATACACACACACACACACACACACACACACACATACATATATACATACATAACTGTTTTCTATTTTCATATATTTTAAAATGTAATATATTCCTGTGATGTCAAAGCTGAATTTTCAGCATCATTACTCCAGTCTTCAGTGTCACATGATCCTTCAGAAATTATTCTAATATGCTGATTTGCTGCTCAAGAAATGTTTATTATTATTATCAAATGTTGAAAACAGTTGTGTGCAATTTTTTATTTAATTATTTGATAAATAGAAAGTTCAAAAGAACAGCATTTATCTGAAATATAAAGCTTTTGTAACATTATACATTATCGTTAAAAAGTTTGGGGTCAGTAAGAGTTTTTTTTTTTTTTTTGAAAGAAAGAAAGAAATTAAAGACATTTTTTTTCAGCAAGGATGCATTAAATTGATCAAAAATGACAGTATAGACAATTGTAATGTTGCAAAAGCTTTGTATTTCAGATAAATGCTGTTCTTTTGGACTTTCTATTCATCAAATAATTCTGAAAAAAATAAATTGCATAATAAATAAATTTTAAAATATATATAAATAGAAAACAGTTTATTTTAAATTGTGAAAATATTTCACAATATTACTGTTTTTGCTGTATTTCAGATCAAATAAATGAAGCTCTGGTGACCAGAAGAGACTTACCAATCCAAAAACTTTTGACCGGTAGTGTATATATACAAATATACAATTGTATAATATAATATATAAAATGTAGGGGTGTAACGTTACATGTATTCATCCTGAACCAAACAGAAGTCACATGATGAATACAGTCAGTCACAAGGTCAAAAACAACTAACTAAAAACAAATCTAAATTTAAAGAACGAACATCAGCGTAATAAAAACTGCCTAAAATGACAGAAACCATCTTTGGAAAAAAAAAATTGACGTAATTTGACTATTTAGTTTGTCTCATGTCCCATTACATTACAAGGAGAGGGCGGGGTTTATGACCTATACTGCATCCAGTCACCTGGGGGCGATCGAGACGCTTCGGCTTTACTTTTCAGGACTCGTGTGGCACGCTTGGTGCCGACAGCATGTTAGTTCACTAGAGAAATGAACTCTAGAGAGAAGCATTTCGTATATGCACTATAATAGCCAATTCATTATATTTACTTAACCTGTTAGTAATGTCTTAATTATTTAATGTATGTTTAGATAAATTTATCAAGAAGTTATAACAGTAACTGTGTAAATGATTATATTTCAAAAATGAATTGGAGTAGAAAATTAAATTTATAATTAGATTTAGAAGTTAACGCAAAGCCTGCCTTGCGTGCAATTTACATGTTTTTTATTTGAGTGTTGATTATTATATCTAAAAATAAATAGCATCTGAATTTAATCATTTGGGTTCTTCTGTTAATTGTAGCCTTTAACATTATAGTAATGTGTAAGTAAGGGCTCCCTGTATATAGTTTACAGCATTAGCTGTAGATTTTTTTGTCATTAAGAAAATCTTAATTATAATTGAAATTATTTAAATGCTGAGGCACATTTGTTAAAAAAAAAAAAAACACAGTTTAATAAAACCGTCATGTCTGTGTACCGTTACAAAAAGACATGATCTATTCTTGTAAACTGACAACAACCAACAACAACAGCATGAAAAAACCTTCAATACTTGTAAATCTTCAGCACAGACAGATATAGAGCACAGATGGTACCTCCTCCTCTATACCTGCCTGAATTCAGTCAATGTCAAACTAATATCATTTCACCTGCTATTTTTGCATTTCAGTGACGTTGATGTGTTCCTTCAATAAAGAACATGCCTGCACTACAAAAACGCAGGATAACAAGCACAGCTGCAGCGCAAAGCGTGCAGGTTAATCAGGAAAACAGGAAAGAAGAGTTCAAGTGAAGAGCCCTCAGTAGTGTAAAAGACTTCTCACTGTCCCTTCAATGCACAAACCTTCTGAGCATCCATTCAGACTTCATTATACTTAGGAATAAAGGAATAAAAAGGAGCTGAGCTGAATGATGTATGTGGAATGACGGAGGAAGGCATTTTTTGTCCCCATGGAGCATCTGTTGTTATGATGGGCACAAGCAGCAAAGCACCACAAACCCCAACTGTTAGCTCTTTCTCTACCTGTAAATTTCTTTCTTTCTTTCTTTCTTTCTTTCTTTCTCTCTCTCTCTCTCTCTCTCTATCTATATATATATATATATATATATATATTTACAAACATTGAGCCTTATTTATGAAGCAAGCAGAGCAGATTTCTGTGTAAATTGTGGATAAAATCCACGTTTCATAAATGAAGCTAGCATTCCCTAAACCATAAAATTAAATGAATTTTCAAAACTGAATGACAGAATAAATAAAACAAGCACATTTCAGTCGATAAAAGGATTTTGAGACTTTGTCAACAGTGTAGCCTACAAGCGAAATCATCCTAAACACTACTGACACATATCATATATTTGACCTAACAGTGCTTAAAGAGTGCTTAAAGTGAAAAGATATGTTTTTATCTTTAATCACAGTTGATTTAATGGACTGCAGATATTCTAGACTCCATCCTAGCCCTAATAAAAGCACATTATAAGGCTGGAGTGTGAACATCTATTACCCAGAGGACAGTGCTCTAACCTTCAAGCATATACCCGCAGACACCTGATTGCAATTTAATGAAAGGGCCAAAGGGGAAAGATCATGCCATCAATATTTCACCTTTTAATGTTTCATAATCACACCAGATCTAGTGCATTAAAGTAGGTGAGGCAAATCTGTGTTTGTATGTGAGAGGGAAAGAGAGCGAGCGCACTAAAGTCAGCATTTTGTTACATTTGACGTATCTCAGAGCAAAAAAGGATATTCAACAGGGGGGGGGGGGATGGAAAAAAAGGATGGACTTGATTTTTTGACATTACTGAATTAGAATAAGTCAACTCTATATGAGAGCCCATTTATCATGATTCTAGACAACACACATGGATGAATTGTTCATAAAAACACAGGGGACATGCATTTAAAAAGTACTTATAGTCAATTTCAACATGTTCCCCTCCATTTATGTCCTGTATGGCTTAGAAACAGCTTAAAGGAACAGTTCACCCAAAAATGAAAATTACCCCATGATTTACTCACCCTCAAGCCATCCTAGGTGTATATGACTTTCTTCTTTCAGATGAATACAATCAGAGTTATATTAAATAATGTCCTGGCTCTTCCAAGCTTAATAATGGCAGTAAATAGAGGATGCCCAAAAAAGTGCAACCCTCCATCATAAAAGATGTTTCTGGAGGTTAATCAATGTTTTCTGAAGCAAAGTGATGCGTTTGTGTAAGAAAAATATCCATATTTAAAACTTTAAAAGCTAAAATAACTAGCTTTCGGCAGACAGCCGCACACATGTCAACATACGGCAAAAGAGTAACCACTGACGTGATGTAGGAGTAGTGTAAGCTTTGATGCCTTTCGCTGTTCAAACAAATAGGACTGGGCAACAAACTCAAGCTCCTCTTCTCTTATATCAAAATCCTCCGACACTTCTCTTTAAAAATTTGCATTTTAGACTTCTAATTCGTGACCGGTGTTTTGTTTTGCTCTCTCCTTTGCGCTTCCACAAAGCATGGGGTAATTTTCATTTTCAGGTGAACTATCCCTTTAAAATATCTGAGAGTGAGACCGAGGCTAAAACAGGCTGACTATAGAACAGATTGCCATTCAAAACCACTAACACTTTTGAAAAACCTGGTTTTTAACAGGGCAACAGGCAGAAATGGGGCATCATACTGAGAAAAACAGACTAACACTTTCAGCATGTCAAAGTCTACAGCTGGACAAAATGTATTTTCAGAAAAACAGCATCTGAAAATGTGCACAAATGCACGTACGCCCTATGCTGTACTGCTCATTGTTGACTAGAGGTTGAACATCATGCCTTGCAGGGTGCTTAGTTTCACTCACGCTCACTTTCTTTTGGACGAAGTGACTAAAAAAAAAGGAAAATCTGCCCTTAAAGGCATAGCTCACTTAAAAAAATGCAAATGCTGGCATCATTTACTCACCTTCATGTTATTCCAAACCTGAACAAAAAACTTGTATGTTACAGGGTTTGGAACTGCATGAAGGTGAATAAATGATGTCAGATCTATGCTTCCACAGAGAAAACACATGCTCTGTATAATTTCACAAATAATCTGTTTGGATGGTCTTCCCATGCAAGCTGAGCAAATGACACATAATAAAACCCATGTGGCATTCAGAGCGCATACAATAAAGACATGCATTTTATTCTCTGCTCATACTAGAATGTGATCATTTCCCATAGCAACATGCAAAAGGCTGACTATTGAACATCATTAACAAGATTTCAGCATCCACAGAGATGTTTTCGATGCTTTTTAGAGACCTTTAATCGGATTCTCAACTGTGACGCACCGAGCTGACATGCAGAGAAAAGAGGAAAGAAGAGGAATGTGGGAATGAAGTGAAGGGAAAATAGAGATGGTAGTAATGAGAAAGGGAATTATGTTGTGAGGTAGTGAGGACAGCTGGGAGCTGTGGTCGCTAAAAGCAAAATGGATGGGTGTTTTGTGAGGAGGGGAGATAAAAAGTGCACTTTAAACACTTTCTTACAACAGAACTGATGCCATGTTTTTATATATCCAAATAATGTATCACCCTTTAATGTCTTCTAAAGAAAAAATCATAATAATGTTCTGCTACATAATAACAAGACAAATAAAAGCCATTAACAATCATCTGCTGTTGCCAAGCAAACAGCCGGACAATAGGATGTTAATTGGATTGAACATGTGGAAGCCTCTGAGACCTGGACAAATATATCTAAATTAAAGTCACAATTATTCAATAACAATAATAAATGTCAATTGATTTATATTTAATTTAAATGGCAGGAATAATCATCAGTCCCCTCAGAGTCAGTGATCAGCATTAAACTACTGTAAATATAGTAGTTTATAAATATAAATATAGCATATATACAGTGCACTCACATAAAGACATATAGCAAATCTCAACTTTTTGATTGTTACATCATCATTGTTACATTACAAGTTACCTTATTTAAAAGTAATAAGTAGTGTAACTTTAAATTACTTTTTTAAAGTAATGTAACTGATTACATTAGATTACTTTTTGATTACTTTTCTAAATTTCTAACATTTTCAAACTTTTAAACCAGGCGGGGTTAACCTTACAGTAGTACTCAACATTAAGATTATGATTTTTATGATTATATTATATGAATTAAGAGACTATAATAATTTAATTTTAAAGCACAGCCACTACAAAATCAGACTTTATCACCTCTTTTTACTTGGAGATCTCTCTGAAGCCTCGTACACACGGAGATGATTATTGCGCGCACTTATCGTCACCGTTTTTCGAGATGTTTTTCGTGTTCATACCCAAGTGATTTTCACTAGCGATGCACCGAATGAACATAAAAATTCACTCCCTGACAGTATATGGCGCTTGTGCTGAACGGTAGTGCAAATAAACATATTTATGATATTAATAAAATGAAAGAAGACAAAAAATACATATATAAAATGGCATATACATGACATGAGGAGATGGTAGTCAGAAACGGTAGTGCAAATAAGTCACAATGACAGTAGTGCAAGTGAACGGTAGTGCAAATAAACATATTTATGAAACAGACATTCTCAACTATATTTCTTGAATGTAAAAGAAAAAAAAAAAACAGTAAAAATACAGAAATAAAATGGCATACAATACACATCTATTGGTGTGGCCAAGAACTGGCAGAGCACCCACAATTTGTAGGGGTCTTCCTTTTCTACTTACTTCCTCTTCATCATCTTGGTATCAATGTGTGCTCGGCAAGACCGTTTTGTGCTTGAGCGCCACCAAGTCGTGTTTTACTGTAAATTCATCAGCTCCAGGCACGTGAACAAAAGCGCCAATCTCATTGGTCGGCCAGTTTTTAACGCAGCGTGTCAAACCAAAAAAACGAACCTGAGGCGTTTTTTAAAAAATGACGCTTTTGCGCCTGCCGTTTTTCACGTCGGTGTGCACACACGCATTGACGCCCTTTGTTTAGTCATGAGGCGTTAAACGTCAGTGATAATTGCGCGCAAAGCAACAAATTAATATTATTCAACATATCCTAGCTTTTTACAGAAAATATTCAGATTTGTAATCGTTAACATTTTCATAAGTAACTGTAATTTAATTACACATTTTTTTATCAGTAACTGTAACTGATTAAGTAATTACGTAACGTCATTACATGTAACTAGTTACTCCCCAACACTGATCATTGCCATATGTAAACCATCCTGTCGCCCAGCTCTAAACTACTAAATGTGGACAATTAGGCATTAAGATATTAGAAATATTAACATCATGAATTTCTGTAAAGCAGCTTTAAAATTGTGTATTGTGAAAAACGCTATACAAATAAAAATCTATCTATCTATCTTAAATTACTACAAAAAAATAAATAAGTGCAAGTATAAACTGCTTATGCAACAAGGTTGCACAGTAGCACTGCAGGTAAGAATCATGTACAGTATATTATGGAAATATACATTTCTGCATTCTACATCACAGTCTATCAGTCCGAATCCACTAAAAACAGAGAACCACATCTGCCTGTCCTCTTCTGGGATCATGTTTGAAAGCTGTACATGTATTGCCTTTTAAATATATGCAAATCACATTCGTGTGGAGTACATGTTGTAGAAGCTTATGAAAAATAAAAATCTAGCAGCTTTTTTTTTCTTAGTAGACCTATTATAGTAACTGAATCAGATGGGAAATTATAAGTGCTATAAGACACAAAAAGATACCGGAAGATTATAATAGTCAATTCTGCACCCAAGTGCCATTTAAACAACTCTCATATAATGAAATAACAAAGCCTCGTATTAATTAGAAAATCTGTTCTGCATATGATGGGGTGCTATTAATTTAAAATTCACTTGTGCAAGTAGAAGCTCATCCCTTGTATATTCTGATAATGTCCAGACCAATCTGATATTAATTCAGCTTGCGCTAACGCCACTCGCTGATGACGTCATGCGCCACATTATGTTTTCCCCTCAAGCCAAGTTCTGATATATGGAATGTCCACAGACTAAAAAGATGCACAAAAGGCTATTTCTCTGAATGCCAGGCCTGTGCGGTTCCTTTTCAAGTGTTTTGTTTATCTCTTCATTACCAGCATGCTATGCACCAGTGGGTCATTTACTGTTAAAAAGGACGAGTGCAAAACCTCAGTTCAGAGAAGATGTAAATCATCAAAGCCACAATGAAATTAAAAATATATTATTTTTAAAAGGAATATTGCAGTATTTATGATTAATGATTCATCCATGCACATCATTGGTTTTTAAAAATTAATATACCTGCGTAATTTTTAATCACAATGGCTACCCCTCCCTCTTGCAGTGACATCTCTTCTCTGATGATGTGTTTACTGGTTCGAGGGCAGGGCAACCTGTCACTCACATGACATCACAGCAATAGCAAACCACAACGATACAATCGAATTCTGATGGCCAAAAAAGGGGCGAAGTCCCTCCCTGCATTTTTTTCTTGTTCGAGAATTCATTTCACTCACTCACAATAGGAAATAAAACATTATCACAACTTCCATGCTGACTTTAAGATACTAATTAAACTGACTGAAACATAGACAACCAAATAACAATCACAGCAAAGGCCAAAATGTGTGATAAAGGCACTTCATTCGCACTGAGCAAAAAGAAACAGTGTGCTGCTAAATGGTGGTTTAATTTAGTTTTAGCGTTTTTATATGTCATTATTATTCATCAGAGCAGGTGTTGGTGCTTGTTACTGGCAGCACAAAAGAGCTGATTTCTGATCCTCAGGCCATAGAGCTCAACATTTAAAACTAACCACATAAGTGAGAGAAAATGAATGCACGCTCATTAGTTTGCTTGTTATGTTGACCTCTAGGCTTGTATCAAATTAGCATTTTTTCCAATTTTACTTACTTTTTGGATGGTGGTGTTTTGTGTCAGTATTTAAGATTTAATGCTTCTCTGACTGAAAGAAATAGTTCAACTTTACCCTAAAATTTAAATTCTGTCATAATTTACTCACCCTAATGTTGTTCCAAGCCTCTTTTCTACATGAAAGGAGACGAAGAGGTTAGTCGTGGTGCTCTATCGATATATCAATTGTGTTAGACAGTTTCATGTGAAAGCTCTTTAAACGTGTTCATCGACTGCAGCTCCATAGCTTATTGGCACATGACGTTAGATGTAAGAGATCTACAAAACAGCCCAAATAAGAAATTAAATAGCAAAGACCATTTTTTGATAAACAGCAGACAGAATGGCAGTGTACATATCTATTATTTAATGGACCTGAGCTAAAACTAACAATGATCAGTTGTTTTTTTAACTAACATGAACAAAAAATAATACCTTCTGTAACAAATGTAGCTATTAGTCATTCTTAATCTTAGTTAATGCATTAACTAATGTTAAATAATGAGACCTTATTGTAAAGTATTACCTGTTGTTCTTATAATTTTTTGCACTTTAATCTGTTTGAAACATTTTACTTTATAATTTTTTTTTGTGTGTATTGCATTATTGTATTTAAGTGTTCGGAGTTCTTTTTGTTATAAGAAAAAGAGTTCTTAAAACTGTTATATTATGACAACACCTTTTTTGCAATTTATTTCAATATCGTGATAATACCGTATACCGTGATAATTTTCTGTTCAGGGTTATCGAGGTTCGTCTCGCGCTACCGAGAACTGTCCTTTGGCGCCACTAACGGAGGTAGCTAACTTAAATCTGTCTTTAATACGTTTTTAAATAAAACAATAACTGTCCACATTTGTCGTAACGTAAATTTATAATTTAATAATCAATTTTGTCCATGGACCGAGCTGTTGTTGCTATGCTTACCACAGTGGATACATCTTTATTTAAAGGTAAATTAGTAACATTTGGCCCTCTACAGTTGAAAACAAAACTGCATGCAATTTGCGGAAGGACACTGTTTTGGCTGTGCTTCGGCTCTGCGTGACTGTGATGAATATGACATTTTACAATAGATAAATACTTTACAATAAACTCTGCTAGAGCTACATGGCGATTTATCTGTTCAGAAAAATAGGCCTACTTACTCACCTGTTAAGTAACATCCAAGATGTCCATGTCCTTCTTTCTTCAGTCGAAAAGAAATTAAGGTTTTTGATGAAAACATTCCAGGATTTTTCTCCTTATAGTGGACTTCAATGGTCTCCAGACGGTTGAAGGTCAAAATTAGTTTCAGTGCAGCTTCAAAGGGCTTTAAACGATACCAGACGAGGAATAAGGGTCTTATATAGCGAAACGACCTATATTCACGACATTTTCTAAAAAAATAAAAAAAATGTATATGCTTTATAGGCATAAATGATCGCATCACAAGTGCTTCCACCAGAACGCGATTCCGTATTCTTCAAAAAGCTTATGCTGAATGTCCTACACCTTCCTTATTCAACTTACGGAACGAACGCAGCGCCAGTTCCGTTTTTTCCGTAAGTTGAATAGGGAAGACGTGGGACAGCGTAAGCTTTAAACGGGGGATTCCCCGGAGATTCGAAATTTAGTGTACGCCATGTCAACCTTTCGCGCTCATTGTGAGAACTATACCGCTCCTACACCACAGATGGTCTTATTATTGGGAGATACGAGTTCGTGGCTCTGTCATTGTAGAAAGCGTAAAGTCGCTGGTTATATGTCAAGAGATCAGTGAGAACGGTGTTCTGAAATATTCGGTGTCTGAGATTTTCGGTGACACTGGGCGGAGCTTATATGAATATTCACGAGTTTCCAGTTTTGTGTTAAAGCTCCACTGAAAATGTAAGTGCACGGCTTACATTAAAGGTAATTAGATATGTATCAGCGTTAAATGAAGTAAAGCTTATGTTATTGATGCATAGTTTATATGTAGGCTATATTGTGTTATGTCGTGTCATGAGTTAGCAATGTTTGATATGAACACAGCCAATGATTTGCCTTAGGTGTCGTTTTAGATTTGCTAAATGAGCCAATAGTGTTTAAGTAGCCTATTTTTGTTGTTTCTGTTTTATCTTGAGAGTCTTTAAAGCGTATCGTTTTATAAGTTTGCCGAAATATATGGTAGCCTAGCATAATCATATTAATTGTGAACTGTGGTGAAGGCAGCAATAAACTTTCCTAGTTTGCAGAAACACTTCTTAATCTGGGCAGATTTGAATTTCTAGTGTTATACGTTATATATGTCTCCAAAATTGCACACATGCATGAAAACATGTTAATGTAAATATAGTTTAATGATTATCTTAATAAGCCATGATGAATTATGCATGTGATTTTGTCTATAGCTAATATAACCTTGATTCTTTCCCAAAGATTACTTTTGCCAGTAAATATCCCTGTACACCAGAAAAGACAGATACTTTTATTTTTCATTTTCTTTTGAACATGACAGTGTACAGGGTTTTTGTTTTTTTTTGTTTTTTTTTTTGTAAATCCCATTTTATTTTATTGTTTAGATTGGATTAGTAGGCTGGTATCACTAGTACTGCATGAGCAGACCAAGCTTTCATTTGTCTGGATCGCAAGACCTTGTGTAAAGTGTGTTAATGTGTGTGTTTAAATAAAAGTGTTTTTGCTAATTATATATGTCATGACTTCTTGTTTGTGAATAAAATTTCAGCACAGAATCAGTTGCTCTTTTTTTTTTAAATTAAAATACGCTCATTATTTACTTTCATCTTTGATATTACAGATATGCAAAGTACTATGTGGTCTATTATTTTAGCCACTAAATAAATTTCATTAAAATTTAAACATTTTAATTGTTATGGAAAGCTTAGAACTAAAACATTTCATTGTGAATATACTGCATGTTTGCTCATTTCACAGCTTAATTTCATATAGTTCCATATCACCACTGTGTTAAATTGAATCCCGATTCACAGTTTTTTCACATTTAAGATGTTTTGTCAAATAAATGCATAATTTTGTGGGGGAAAAGATTGAGATTGTTTCCTAATAATATGAAAAAAATAACACTGCACTTTAGGATTTAATAAAGTCTTTTTTAAATTATTTACCAACGATCAAGCAATTAAGAAATGACAGAACAATCAGAGCAGTATATGTCTAATTATCCCCATAATAATAATCTTCATACTTTTGCCAATTATGTCTTCTCCCCATATAAACATTTGTAAATAAAACCCCCATTAGTAACTTATTTTTGTAGTTGATCAATTTAACCACTTGTAATTCAATTTTAACATTTTAATTGTTGTGGAAAGCTTGTAGAATTGAACTTAAACCGTGTGAAAGTGCTGCAGGGAAGCTAATATCACCATTTCATCACATTTCTAATCATATAGAGCATTGTGTGTTTTGCAGAAAAAGAAAAAGAAGGTTTACATGCATTAATTCATGCATGTCAAAAACATAACATAAACCTAACATTCATTGTTATTTAATAATAATAATGTCTGGTTGAAGTTATGCTGAAACTTTATTATGCCACCACAGATATACATTTATTATATGTTATCTTATCAAACGAACTAAAAGACAATCAAAGCAAAGTAGCCTATATTAAAACAAACAAACAAACAAACAATCTCAATGGCTGTTGGCTCGTTTACTCTGAGCCTATCCTAACGATAGACCACTGGCAAATCAGCATAGGCGTAATTTGCGGGTGGGACACGTCCCCACCACTTTTCACCAGGGTCGATATTGTCCCTACTACTTTTTGAAACATCTTGCGGCATGGATGTACCTAATACACATGAAACATCTCCAGTTGACTAGCAAAGCATTCATTTAATTCGTTTGTTAAATAAGAGGTGATCTGGCACTGGAAGGTGTTTTTTTAAATCATGCTGAGCTTTCGTTGATGTTGCCGCTGTTATCAGTGGCATGCAACTGTGCTCTCTTGGCACTTGTGCAGTCCACACAGTAGAGCGCTTTATCACTGAACGCAGGTTTTAATGAGGGAGGGGTCGTGAACTTAAAAAACGGTGTGTACTGATGTTAATTCATGTTTATTACTAGTATGAAGAGATGATCGGTTTATGTGCTGCTTGAACTGAAACGCAGCAATCACACACACACACTCATGTCCCACCCACTTTTTAAAACAAAGTTACGCCACTGCAAATCAGTGGCTGTAATCACTAATCTCACGACACAATATAGCCTACAAACTATTGAGCATAGTACATAAACAGTTATTAATAAAAAAGAATCTTAACTTCATTTGATGCTGAAACACAATAGAGTACCTCAGGGATGACGTGTTTTTGTAGGCAAAACCCGGAAGCGAGTTAGCATTTTAGGACTTCCGGTTCCATCGCCCTAAAGTCTATGGGTTTTTTTAATGGGTTTTTGCTAAATCGCCTGAAATAAGGTCTGTGGTTAACAAAGCCTCTAAATATTTTCACGTTTTGATCTATGACATAAAACACACCAGTTATAACCCGCTTGTGATTTTTTAAACCTTTATTGTGTCTTAAAAACACGGGTTGCTAACAAATTGTTAAAAGGGACTACTTCCTTTGGCGGGGACTTTAGACGTCATCATGACAAACAGGACATTTGGACAGCATTTCTCATGAAAAAGTGGATAAGTATTCATACACAGCGCAGATCATAATCAGCGAGCATGTTTTTAAATAAAGTTGTTTTCTAAATAAAGTTTGAGGAAGCTTGGTGGTGGTGACGTTGATCCGTGACCATGGTGTGCTGTAGTCCGTTTATAGCCTACTGTTAGCTTTTTATATGTGACGGCTTCAAAATATATAAATAATGTGTTAACTTGTAAAGATTATCTTGATAGACAAAACGTGTGTCATAACCCTTTGTTAAACACAGAGCTTATTTTTTGTGATTTTCCAAAAGCCTATGGGAAAAATGCATTGGCTTTCGATCGACGGAACCCATGCGCCGCTAACTTCCGGGTTGGCCTACAAAAACACGTCATTCCTGAGGTACTCTATTACGTTACCGAAAACGGATCTCAGATCCGAATTTTCAGTGGCGCTTTAACACAAAACAGGAAACTCGTGAATATTCATGTAAGCTCCGCCTAGTGTCACCGAAAATCTCAGACATCGAATATTTCAGAACATCGGCTAACTTGAATCACGTGTGCCTTAATAACCAATCATAGCCTTGACGTTCAGAGTTGTGCGACAGCCAGTCACTGTTTGCGGATGCCATAGAAATGAATGTGAAGTAGTTCCATACCTGTGGCGCAATTGTCTGTGACTTCTCTTATAAAGAACTGTTTTTTCGGTGTAAAATCTAAAAATAATTTAATCCAAAATGAATGTTTAAGAGCAACAATAAGATTAGCCCATGGGGTGTTATTACGACAAGCCTTTTTCCCACAAAAGTAGTTTATTCAGCCTAGTGAAGTCTCCTCCATTGACATCCATGAAAAAAAAAAAAAAACGGCCTGTGGTCTCCTTCCCCGCGTACCACCTGCATACTACACCTTCAAGTGGCTTTGTCACCATAAAGTAGTAAATAAAGTAAAGTAAACTATTTACGGTTATGACGGTCTAAAATATTTTATGACCTTATGTAGCTCCGCCCCTTTTCAGCGCTGCGCTCGTTGTCTTTTGACTTCCGGTTTGTATTTCCACAGCGATCTTACATATTTATGAATGAACTGATCGTTTTAAAATCTTCCCGGTCTACTGACATTTGTTAAGACATCTGCTTTAAACAATCAATGCTCATAATAACTTTTGTTAACTCTACAACAAGTAAATTTACGCCACCAGCTAATTATTCTTTGACATCAATACTATAGAAATATACAGAGCTACCGCAAAAACGGAAGTTCAAAGACAATATTATAAAGATGGCGGCGCACTTGTTTCTCTGGCGAATAAGATCTATAGAGTGGGGGAAAACGCCCCCATTGGGGTAATTGTTTTTCCCAAAATAATCACTAGATGGAGTCAAGATACATTTTTGTTGTTGCTATGGACTACGTTGACAAGAGAGATGGAGAAGTATTTACTGTGAAGCTTTTACTGGAGACGTACTTGAGAGAAAACGGATTTCACGTTAAGTGATCTAATTTTCAGCAGTAAGAAAATAAGTGTTTTAAAGCTTGATGTTTTGGAGAATATCAGTTATAATATGGGAATAGTAAGGCCTGTGTAATTAGTAAGTAGATGTAATTTAAGGAAATATATTTATATTTTTAGAATGAAATAATTTTTTTTTTTGTTCAAACACTGTGGGATAAAACGCCCCCAGCCACGAGGGGGAAAAACACGCCCTTCTCACTATCATAATTAGTTATGAACATCAAATTCTTTGTTTTTACATCAAATGTAATCTAACTAGGTGGTTGAATAAAAATATTTGGACTTTATGTTTAAAAATTACCTCAAGTTAGCATCAGCTAGCTAGTTGGCTAGCATAATCTAAGAATACTTTTCAAATAGTCTATTATAATTTTGTAATTCATAATTATTGGTTATGGTTAAGACTTCATTACTGATTTAGTTTATTTTAGTTGTGGTGTTAGTAGTAGATTTAGCTGTAAATGTATAAAGCAAATTGTTTTGACAGAGTGATAATTGATACAAATGTATTGTTTGCTAAAAATCTAATAACATGAAAACGCTGGACATTTTTCATACTTGGTTTATAATGTATGTAATTGTCACTAAAACTATGATAACTATTCTGGACACATTTTGTTTCATAAAAAAAAATTACAAAGTCCTTGGGGGGGCGTTTCCCCCCACTCTACCCTATGTTTTGGAAGAAGGATGATGTATTGACTCGTTACTTAAATTTTGTTAATTCTGAGAAGAAAAAAGAAAAAGAAAAAAAAACACACCTTAAAAACGAGGTAGCGATCTTATTGAGGAAAAATAAAAAACATAACCGTTTCTTTTACCTCCTTTGATGAGGTTCGCGCCTTATACCCCTGTTGAGTATATATTCTTCTAGATGAAATAAGTTTAACCAAACCCTTTTCTTTGACCTCCTTTGACGAAGTTCGAGCTTTAATTAGACCCCTCCCAACCCTTCGCACCCGCAGAACGGTGTTCTGACATGGCGACAGAAGTTGGGCATCGGTTTGCACGAGTAAGTGAGTGACAGTTGTGAAACACTTGTTACTGCAGCACATTCAGTCTCTCGCTGATTTATGTGTGGTTTGCTTCTCGGAGCCGAAGCGCTGCACGTCATATGCTCACCGGCGCTTCGTTTGGAGACACCGATCGGCGAGCACCGGAGAAAAGGTGCATTCACAGACTTCTCAGAAACAGGAATATTTTAAATCTTAGGTAATGTATTATTTTTTTATTCTAAAGCAAATATCCTGAAGACAATATAGGCAACTGCCAATTTTACTCTGCATCAAATTTTCTTATTTCTATATTTTAGTCAAAGGATGCAATATTTAGAGTATGCATTTAGAAGATTCTGGGGCTAGTTGTCACACAGGGAAGTTGTCAAAGGAGCTCCATCTCGATAAGATTTTGAGTCAAAAAGCAGCATTGACTCTGCATGTTCGTTTCAAGCATGTGGACACAAGAATATCTTTTTATTTTAGCCCTGAAGTAACAAACATAATAAAAAAAAACAACAGTGCAAAACATGACAATAGATATACCTGTAGATATTATTTATTTATTAATTGATTTTTTAAAAAAGAATTTTACCATCAAATCTCCTACATTTTGGCTACAGGTTACCAAGGGTGAAGGGTGAAGATCTGTCTAATTTTGCAGTTTGCTTGTGCTGCTAATGAGCGCTATAATGATTAAATGTAAAAAAATAAAAAAATAAATAAAAATCTATAGATGAACAAGAGGCTTTTTGGTGAAGAAAGTTCCATTATCAGCATTATTATATGTTAATTAACACTGACAGTAAGATAATCATTGTATTGCAGATTCACTTCCATAATAATTACCCTGTCTGGTACTAATTCCTTTTCAGACCATATAGATCCATACGGCATGACCTTTATTGTCATCTATTGTCTATATTTAGTCAAGTAGCCTTTTATCTGTCCCAGTTAGAGGATTACATGCGATAAGATGCTGCCCTTATGAATATGTCAAAATTCTGGTAACTCAGAAGGTCAGATGTTAATGAACTCCAAATGTATTAATTTTTAAAAGTACAAATATTCCATGCAACCTCTCAATTTATGATAATAAAACCTGCATGCAAATTAATGATAGAACAATAGTAGAATTCAATTTAAAACAGTTTAGCATGTTGCACTGCAAAATATCGCAACTTTCTAAAAGAATTTAATGTCAACTACCCGTCAATATTTAATAAAGGCCTGGTTTCACAGACAGGGCTTAGATTAAGCCAGGATTAGCCCTTAGTTCAATGAGGACATTTAAGTAGCTTTAATAAACGTGCTTAGAAAACATTACTGGTGTGCATCTTGAGACAAAACAATGGCACTGACATATCTTTGTCATGATTCTGCCACAAAACAAAACAGTCTTTAATTAATCCAAAACAGAAAGCTCAGGAGATCGTTGAAGAAACTGAATACACAACCACGTTTAACATTGATGTTTACAATACCAGACAGGGAACAAAGAAAAACTAATGGCTCAAATGAGCCTGTCCTCCAACAAAAAACAACCCTATAGGGCTTTTTTTTAAGCACCTTTTTACAACCTATATTTACGTTTTAAATTCATGTGCCCTCTAGCTGGCGTAAAAATAATGACAGTGTCGTGTTACGTCTGTCGTCATGAAATGACGTATGACTGTCGTTACCAATCAAAATGCGTGTTCATTTAAATGCAGTGTGTGGAGTTTTTACACCATTTCTAGTATTTCCATTTAGCAAAACTCATTTTTTAATAACAACTTAAACCTTAGTGATTTATAGTGCATATACACTTTGAGCACATACGTTCCCTGGGATCGAACCCACGATCACATGATTGCATATTGTTATTGCAATGCTCTGCCAATTGAGCTACACGAAACTTGAAATATAACGCAGATAAAAGGGAACAATGCATTAAAACAAAAGTGTCCTGTTGTTGAGAGGGGTGCATCTTTAGCAAACGCTCCTATGGGTCGTATTTCATGAATTAAAATGAAAGTGTCCTGTTGTCGATAGGGGCGCCACTTTAGGAAACGCTCCAATGGGTCGTATTTCAGGGAAGTGACAAACGACCTATATGGTCGTTGTAATGAAGGGCTGACAGCGTGAGGATCCATTTGCAGTTTCTTTATTGTGACAACAAAGCACAAGGCAGACAAGGGCAAGACAGTAGCAGTAACAGGGACAGGCAGAGTTCAGGGCAGGCAGCAGACAAACGTAATCCAGGAAACAGGCAAGGTTCAAGGCAGGCGGCAGAGGTTCACAAATGAAAAACAGTCCAATCGATAGCAAGGTAACAGTCCACAAGAAAACGCTCAGTAGTGATCACCGGGGCAAATCAAGACTTCGCAGTGTATGGATGCGTGTGTGCGTCTTAAATAGTGTGAGTGTGATGCAATGCAGGTGTGTGCAATCAGTCCCAGGAATGAGGGCCTATGGGTAACGTAGTCCACAAGGAAGTGACTCAGAACTCAGGTGATGGCTCCCTCTGGCGGCCGGGAGGAGGAGCCGCGGGAGCCGTATTCGTGACAGAGCCCCCCCCCCCCCCCCCCGCGAGCGGCTCCAGACGCGAGGGAGTGGGCGCCGAGGTCTACCACGTGGACGAGGGGCCGGTCTCTCCGGATGCGTCCAGAATATCATCCCTGTTGACCCAAGATCGCTCCTCCGGGCCGTACCCCTCCCAGTCCACCAGATATTGTAGCCTTCCACCCCGGCGCCTGGAATCGAGCAGTTCTCGAACCTTATAAGCCTCCTCGCCTTCGATGATCAGGGGTGGGGGGTTGCGGGTCTCAGCTCCCACTGGCTCCCATCTGGCGGAGGGTTTCAGCAAGGATACATGGAAGGTGGGAGAAATACGATAATTAGCAGGCAAGTCGAGTCGAAATGATACAGGAGTGATTTGTTTAAGAATTTGAAAAGGCCCTACAAACCTGGGACTGAGCTTGCGGCATGGAAGTCGGAGGCGAAGATCCTTGGTGGACAGCCAGACCCACTGTCCCACGTAGTAGTGAGGATTGGGACGTCGATGCCGGTTTGCCTGAGTTTCCTGCCGCCTTACAGCGCGCTGGAGATGGTGGTGAGCCAGATCCCAGGTTTCCTCGCTACGACGCATCCACTCTGTGACTGAGGGCAGGTCAGAGGGTTGCCCTGACCAGGGGAAGAGAGGTGGCTGGAAGCCCAACACGCATTGGAAGGGTGTGATTCCGGTGGCAGGTTTCCGTAAGGAATTTTGAGCATACTCCGCCCACATTAAATATCGGCTCCAGTCAGCCTGGTTCTGATGGCAGTAAGTGCGGAGGAATCGTGTCAGCTCCTGATTTAAGCGTTCAGTCTGGCCGTTGGATTCGGGGTGGTACCCAGAGGTGAGGCTGATGTTAACGTTGAGCTGCTTGAAGAAGGCGGCCCAGACACGAGAGGTGAACTGAGGACCCCTGTCCGACACTATGTCCTCCGGCAGGCCGTAGAAGCGAAAGACCGAGTTACACAGGAGTTCAGCGGTCTCCAGAGCTGTGGGTAGTTTGGGTAGTGGCAGTAAGCGGCATGCTTTGGAGAAGCGATCAACAACCGTGAGAATTGTGGTGTGACCCTGGGATTCGGGGAGATCAGTGACAAAGTCGATCGCGATGTGGGACCAAGGAAGTTGGGGAATGGGAAGAGGTTGAAGCAGGCCGGCAGGAACTTGGTGTGAGGTTTTGGTGGTTTGACAGGCGATGCAGTTGTTGGTGAATTTGGTGACATCCGCTAGCATGGACTCCCACCAGAACTGGTTTTGGAGAAGTTGCAATGTTGCTGTGATGCCTGGGTGGCCAGAACTCGGGAAATCATGGACTTGGTGGAGTAGTTTGTCCCTGAGCTGGATGGGGACGAAGGTGCGGTTTGGAGGGCACGCTACTGGAGGTGCGGTTTGCTCGTTGAGTTGTGAAATCTCCGTCATGACATCCCACTGTACCGGAGCGAGTAACAAGGTTTCAGGCAGAATGTTCTCAATACCCTCGCTGCGTCCGGTCTCCTCCGCTTGCCTTGATAGTGCGTCCGCCTTGACATTCTTGGAGCCGGGTCTGTAAGTAACCGTGAAGTGGAAGCGCGTGAAGAACATTGCCCATCTTGCCTGTCGTGGATTTAAGCGTTTGGCTGAGCGCAGGTACTCCAAGTTTTTGTGGTCAGTGAGAATAGTGAACGGGTGTCTTGCCCCCTCCAGCCAATGGCGCCACTCCTCCAGCGCCGCCTTCATTGCGAGTAATTCTCGGTTGCCCACATCGTAGTTACGTTCTGCCGCTGACAGTTTGCGAGAGTAGAAGGCACAGGGGAACATCTTGGCTGGATTACCTTGCTTTTGGGAAAGGATTGCGCCAATGCCAGTACTGGAGGCGTCCACCTCCACGATGAAGGGAAGCTCGGGGTCTGGGTGACGTAGGATGGGTGCTGACGTAAAACGTTCCTTCAATTCCTGGAACGCACTTACTGCTTCAGGTGACCAGATGAGTCGAGAGGATTGGCGTTTCGTCATGGACGTTAGGGGAGCGGCAACCCCACTGAAGTTTCTGATGAACCGCCTGTAGAAATTGGCAAACCCCAGGAACCGCTGTAGCTCCTTCAGTGTGCGTGGTTGTGGCCATTCTAACACCGCCTTTACCTTGCTGTCGTCCATTGCCACTCCATCTCGACTGATGACGTAGCCCAAGAAGGATGTTGAGGTGCGGTGGAATTCACACTTTTCAGCCTTGGCATAAAGTTTGTGTTGTATCAGACGTTGCAGCACAGCTCGAACGTGTTGAATGTGTTCGTCGTAGGAATTGGAATAAATGAGAATATCGTCTATGTACACGATGACCCAGCGGTTGAGCATATCTCGGAAGACATCGTTGATGAAGGATTGAAAGACTGAAGGACTGTTGGACAGGCCGAAGGGCATGACAAGGGTCTCGTAGTGGCCAGTGGCAGTGGAGAAAGCGGTCTTCCATTCATCACCCTCCCTGATGCGAATCAAATTGTATGCGCAGCGTAGATCCAGCTTGGTGAAGTATTTGGCTTTACGTAGTTGTTCGAGGGCTGCAGGGACCAATGGTAGCGGATAGCGGAATTTTACAGTGATGTCATTCAGACCGCGATAGTCAATGCAGGGCCGTAGGCCGCCGTCTTTCTTCTTAACAAAGAAGAACCCGGATGAAGCTGGTGATGTTGATGGCCGAATGAATCCTTTAGCCAGCTCCTCCTCGATGTACGATCTCATGGCTGCATCCTCGGACTGTGACAAAGGGAATATCCTGCCCTTGGGCGGAGTGGTACCGGGTAATAGTTCGATTGCACAATCACTGGGACGATGAGGTGGTAGTTCCGTGGATTTGGACTTACTGAAAGCGATGGTCAGATCTGTGTATTCGGCTGGTATAGCAGGTTCGAGGTCGGTTGGGGTCTTGTCGACGGAGATGGTATGGAGGGGTAATGGCGTGACGGGACTCAGGCAGCGATGATGACAGGCGGGGTCCCATTGGACGATCTGACCCTCCTTCCAGGATATATGCGGATTGTGCGTTCGAAGCCAAGGTAATCCGAGGATGATAGGATTGTTAGGTGAATGGATGACGTAAAACTGAATTTGTTCATGGTGCAGCGCCCCGACTTGCAGACCCAGCGCTGAGGTAATGTGCGCCACTCTTCCTCCTCCTATGGGTTTCCCATCTAGCGCCTCCACTGTGGGTAGATATAGTTTGACTGTCACTGGTTAGTTGGATGGGGATCTTAAGGCAGTTGGGTAAATAGTCGACATGCTGGGCTGAACTCACCGCTTTGGGATTAGAAGCATTGGGTCGAATAGGGCAGTTGAGCTTGATGTGACCTGCCTGGCCACAGTATAGGCATAAGTGCAGCTGGCGCCTTCTCTCTCGTTCTTCTGGAAGAAGGGGAGTATATCCAAGTTGCATGGGCTCAGGAACGGCAGAGACTGGCGTGAGGTGGCGAACGGGTCGTCGGCCTCGGAGGAGGTTGTCGATGTGAATGGCCAGCTCAATGAATGCGTTCAGTGATCTCCCCTCGTCGCGGCAAGCGAGCTCGGCCTGAAGCTCCAGAGACAGGCCCTTGCGAAACAGTAATTTCAGTGTATCCTCTACCCAGTTAGTTTGTGCGGCCAATGTGCGAAATTGCAATGCAAATTCGGCGGCGGTAGATTTACCTTGGTTTAGGGAAAGCAGATGATCGCCGATGCTCTTTCCGCCCTCTGGATGTTCGAACACCTCCTTGAAGCTTTGCAGGAAGGCCGTAAACGTGGGGAACACAGAGCTATCTTCTCTCCATACCACTGTGGCCCAGTCAAGTGCTTTGCCCGTGAGTAGGGAGCATACAAACGATATCCGACTGGTATCGTTGGGATACAGCGAGGGCTTTTGGTTTATAAACAAGGAACATTGAAGGAGAAAGCCCCTGCATTTGGCTGGACTGCCGTCGAATTTCTCGGGTAGAGCGAGGCGTGGATTTACAGCGGGTGGAGAAGTAAACGCTTGACTCACATTGATAGCAGGAGGCGGTGTGATAGCTTCAGGAGAGGGAAGCCGCAGGCTTTGCAGGGTTTTCACCAGCTCTTCGGTGAGTGACGTAAGACGAGTCAGCTGGTGCTGGTGCGCGGCAAGCTGAGAGGCCTGTGCTGAGAGTTCGGTGGAGATTTGCAGGAGAACTGCTGGATCGTTTGATGGCGAAGTCTTCTGTAATGAAGGGCTGACAGCGTGAGGATCCATTTGCAGTTTCTTTATTGTGACAACAAAGCACAAGGCAGACAAGGGCAAGACAGTAGCAGTAACAGGGACAGGCTTGGGTCGAGGCAGGCGGCAGACAAACAGAAACTTACAACAGGCAGAGTTCAGGGCAGGCAGCAGACAAACGTAATCCAGGAAACAGGCAAGGTTCAAGGCAGGCGGCAGAGGTTCACAAATGAAAAACAGTCCAATCGATAGCAAGGTAACAGTCCACAAGAAAACGCTCAGTAGTGATCACCGGGGCAAATCAAGACTTCGCAGTGTATGGATGCGTGTGTGCGTCTTAAATAGTGTGAGTGTGATGCAATGCAGGTGTGTGCAATCAGTCCCAGGAATGAGGGCCTATGGGTAACGTAGTCCACAAGGAAGTGACTCAGAACTCAGGTGATGGCTCCCTCCGGCGGCCGGGAGGAGGAGCCGCGGGAGCCGTATTCGTGACAGTCGTATTGGTTGGAGAACATGTTGGCTTAAATACATGTGGATAATCAGGGAGAACAGTAACAGGTTTGATAAACTAATTAACAAACTAGGAGACCAACTAGGGAACTAAGGAAAACATGAACACTGAAACTAAACAGAAACAGAGCATACATGTGACAATTTTAAGATATGTCAGTGCATGTTGCTTTCAGTTAAAACTGCTCAAACATGCATTTTAGTCTGGGACTCGGCTTAAAGGGTAAATGAAAATTCTGCCATCATTTACTCACCCTCATGTCGTTACAAACCCGTAAGACTTTCGCTCATCTTCGGAACACAAATGAAGATCTTTTTAATGAAATCTGAGAGCTTTCTGTCCCTCCATTGACAGCCTACGCAACTACCACTTTAACTCTTCAAAAAATTCATAAGAGACCATAAAACTAATCCACATGTGTTGAGCGGTTTAGTCCAAATTTTCTGAAGAGACTCGATCGATGATGAACAGACTGAATTTAGGCTTTTATTCACATAAACATTCATCAACTCACACAGCAGTTGTGGTAAACGGAAGCTTAAGCATGTTCACATGATGTGAGAGAACCAATGAGCTTCCTTCACGTGTGTTACACATCACATTTGAGTTACCACAAGAACCATTGAGGTTCATTCTCATGTTTTATGCAGCACGTTTGAGTTCTGTTCATCATATAAAGCGATCGGGTCTCTTCAGAAAATTTGGACTAAACCATGCAATATATATGGATTAGTTTTACGATCTCTTTATGAACTTTTTGAAGCGTCAAAGTGTCAGTTGCGTAGGCTGTCATTGGAGGGACAGAAAGCTTTCAGATTTCATCAAAAAGATCTTCATTTGTGTTCCGAAGATGAACAAAAGTCTTATGGGTTTGGAATGACATGATTGTGAGTAATGGATGACAGAATTTTCATTATTGGGTAACTAACCCTTAAGCCTTGTGAGAAACTGGGGGGAAATGTCATAAAGTGTAATTTCATAGACATTTCATTCATAATCTCTTACCATATCCACCATAGGTGTTTAAAAGGGGGGATTTTATGAAACGGAACTCAGCAAGAACAGAGGACATAATGCCAGTTCATTAAAATGACTGGCATTTGAGTTGAATTCAATCTTGCATTTACACATGACATGAGTGCAAAATTTGAATTTAAGCAGCGTTTACCTGCTAAGCTCTGACATTCGTCATTCTTGTTTGTCTGACAGTAAAAGTACAGTAAAGTAGGAAGATTACAATAGCTATTTTGAAAAATACATCACTGCAGGCACAGACTGTGGGGGAGCTGGAACAGAGTGAAAAAAAGCTATTTTACGACCTTCATTTTCAGAAGTCTTTTTCATACAGGTACATTAAAGTACTAAAATTCATAAATGAAGAAGCAGTTACGTTACTAACACAAAAACCTGTGTTTTCATCCAGCAGGTGGAGACAGAAGGGTTTTGACTGAAGGATGGAGGGTTCTGGCTGGCAAGGTGGAGAAGAGCCTCCTGGAAGCCACGTGTATGAGGTGACGGTGGTCCAAAACGCCACGACCCCTCACAGCTTTCCCTTTGCAGACGTAGCCCTGCTGCAGACCTTCAAGCCGCTCATCATCCCCTGTTACGTTCTTGTGCTGCTGGTGGGCGTCTTTGGCAACTACCTTCTGATCTACGTCATCTGCCGCACGAGGAAGATGCACAACGTCACCAACTTCTTCATCGGTAACCTGGCCTTCTCGGACATGTTGATGTGTGTGACCTGCGTCCCCTTCACGCTGGCCTACGCCTTCAGCCCTCACGGATGGACGTTCGGACGCTTCATGTGCTACCTGGTGTTCTTGATCCAGCCCGTCACTGTATACGTATCCGTTTTCACTCTCACTGCCATTGCCGTCGACAGGTGAGTGCAGCCAACTGACACTCTAATGGTCTCTCTAATGGCTCAGACGTGTACGTGACGCAGATATCAAAACTAAGTGGGTTTAAAGTGGGTCAGATCGCTTGAGATGAAAGGATGTGCAGTGAATGATTTTGAAAAGGGTTTTGCGTCTTTGGAGATCATCAGAGGTCTCAGTAAAGTGAAGACTGCAGTTTGCTGCTGTTTCCCCACTACTGCTTTTAATGTTTGTTGACAATATGGAATTTTTTTCTTGCTTTCTTAACTCGCAAAGTCTGTCAAGAACATGTCTGTGTCATATTTCCCCTCATAAAACCCATACAGAAAGAAATAATTATATTTTATTGTAGAAAAAATTAAGCCTATTTTAAGAGCTTTGCATTGTGACATTATTTCATATTTTCTCATTACAGTAGTTCAAATAATCTTTTTACTATAATCTCAAAATAATAATAAAATAGTAAAAATAATTTATAAATTTATGTTGATTTAAATGAATAAAAAAAAAGTTTTTCCCAAATTTTTACTGTAGTAAATAACAATTATTTATGCATTATTCTATTAATGAGAATAATGAGAATTTAACAAAAAAAACCCTCAAATTTATGAATTTAATGATACACTATTTTACACTATTTTAAGGTGTCCGTGTTACATTATAATTATACATGTAAGTACTGAGTAATTATAATAAACTGCATGTACTTACTATAGGGTTAGAGTTAGAATGAGGGTTTGGTTTAGGGTTAATTGCATCTAATTATGCATAATTTATAATTATTACCACATGTTAAAAAAAAAAAAAAAAATATATATATATATATATATATATATATATATATATATATATATATATATATATATATATATATATATATATATATATATATAAATGGTTCTAATGGGCTTCATACAAAACATCTTTTTATTATTTTATTTGATTTTATTTGAGGGGAAAATTGCTTAAAGGGTTAGTTCATCCAAAAATTTAAATTATGTTATTTATTACTCACCCTCATGTTGTTCCACACCCATAAGATCTTTGTTCATCTTCAGAACACACATTAAGATATTTTTGATGAAATCCGATGACTCAGTGAGGCCTCCAGTGCCAGCAAGATAATTAACACTTTCAAATGCCCAGAAAGCTACTAAAGATGTATTTAAAACAGTTCATGTGACTACAGTGGTTCAACCTTAATATTATAAAGCGACAAGAATACTTTTTGTGCGCCAAAAATAACAAAATAACGTATTTTCAACAATATCTAGTGATGGCCGATTTCAAAACACTGCTTCATGAAGCTTCGAAGCTTTACAAATCTTTTGTTTCGAATCAGTGGTTCGGATCACGTATCAAACTGCCAAAGTCACATGAACTATTGAAATTGCTAAACACTTATGACGTAACGAAGCCTCGTTTACTGAAATCACGTGATTTTGGCGCTCTAAACCACCGATTCGAAACAAAAGATTTGTAAAGCTTCGAAGCAGTGTTTTGAAATCGCCCATCACTAGATATTGTTGAAAAGTCATTATTTGGGGGTTTTTTTGGCACACAAAAAGTATTCTCGTCGCTTTATAATATTAAGGTTGAACCACTGTAGTCACATGAACTGTTTTAAATATGTTTTTAGTAGCTTTCTGGGCATCTGAAAGTGTTAATTATCTTGCTGGAAATAGAGGCCTCACTGAGCCATCAGATTTTATCAAAAATATCTTAATTTGTGTTCTGAAGATGAACGAATGTCTTACAGGTGTGGAACGACATGAGGGTGAGTAATTAATGACAGAATTTTCATTTTTGGGTGAACTAACCCTTGAATGCTACAAAAATATTAATATGTTCTTAAAATAGGCTTCTTTTTCTTTATACAAAACATGATTTTTACTGTTTAATTTAATTTAGGGGTAATATTTAAAAGAAAAAGAATAATGAAAAAATTATAATATAATGGCAATATCTCTGTGTGTTGTAACAGGTACTACGCTACAGTTCACCCTTTGAAGAAGCGAATCTCAATGGCGGCTTGTGGTTACATACTGTCTGGGATCTGGCTGCTGTCTTGTGTGCTAGTCGCTCCCGCTGTGGCCCATACGTATCACGTAGAGTTCAGAGAAGAGGGTCTGACCATCTGTGAGGAGTTCTGGTTGGGCCAGGAGACCCAGCGGCTGGTGTACGCCTACAGCACACTGCTACTGACCTACATCCTCCCTTTATCCGCAGTCTGCGTCTCTTACTTCTGCATCTCTGTCAAACTCCGTAACTGCGTGGCCCCTGGACACCGCACGCGGGACCAGGCCGAGGCCCAGCGTGCACGCAAGCGTAAGATATTCAGGCTGGTGTCTCTTGTGGTGGCGGCATTCGCCGTCTGCTGGCTGCCCATCCACGTGTTCAACGTGCTGCGCGACATCGACATCCGCCTCATTGACAAGCGCCATTTCCTGTTGATCCAGTTGTTGTGTCATCTGTGCGCCATGAGCTCGTCCTGCTGCAACCCGTTCCTGTATGCGTGGCTCCACGACCGCTTCCGTGCAGAACTGCGCAAGATGTTCACCTGCCATCGCCGCATCGGCATACACGCCAACCATTGCGCGACGGCAAGCGTCGTACTATGACGTCACTGTGGGCTTCAGAAAAGCTGAAAACTCATGAAGTGCAATTTAGTAAAGGCCAACAAAATGTAAATACAAGAAAAAACACGATGAATGGAAACACTTGAGGCCCCGATATGCTCATGGCGAAGTTTAAAGTTTCATTCTTTACTTAGGGGTAAAAAGTATACAGTTAGTGAACATCCCAAATGAACTGGAGAAGTCATCAAAGAAGGTTGAGCCTCAGAGCCACACCTACTTATTGTGTAAACACCACAGACCAATGGGAGTTTAAAGGTGTTTGCCAGCTGGAACTAACTTTTCCGGAAAGTTAGCTTTGGCAAGCTGTTTCAAACTCCCGAAACTCACTCCAAATGAACTTTGTTTTAGCCTGATTTTGTTCGAAATAATGTCACACCAGTTTGTTCTTCAATTTCACTTTAAATATATCAGGGTCTTAAGGCTACGTCTAGGCTACATTAATACGGATATTTGAAAATGGCATTTCCATTTCAAACCATTCTCTGTCCACTCTAGCATTTTCAAGTCTTTTTCAAACGTTTCTTTTCCACACTGAAACATCGGAAAACGCTAAAATCACATAGAAGCTCATTGAGATGGTACAGAGAAACCTAACATAATAAAGTTCTCAAGCTGTTCTTCTGGAACAATCATTTTACTAGCAAAATATTCCAGCACTTACTGGACCATCCAGGTCGAACTCATCTTTCCAGGAAAGTAATATGAAGATTATACAAAAATGGCTTTTCACACTGCGCTTAACCCCAGGTTATCGTCATTCTAAACACCACTTTTTACCCCGGGTAAAGGAAAGTTTCACACTTGTATTTAGAAGCGGGGTTAGCACTGCTTTTTACCGGGGTTATGAAACCCTGCTCCGTTAGCATCGCTTTTGCAGTGTTAACCCCACATTGTGGTGCCACACAGTGTGAAACGATGCGATGTTATAATGTTACAGCTAGACGCTTAGCAACAGACAACCAATTGCGTGCCTCATGTTTGCCTGCTTTGGACAGTCACACCTCGCATTGTATATAAACAGTAAATTCAGCATTTGAGAGGAAAAATGTCAAATTCTGACAGAAAACGTGACAATTTGAGACCGTTTCATTCTTACCTTTATAGTCCGAAATGTCCATTCAGTATAAACTCGATAGTACAGACGACAATACGAGGATGCGCACTGCTAGAGCTACGTAAACAGGTCGCGTACTGCGTTTATCCAATCAATGACACTGACACCACAAATATGCAAATAAGAATGTTAACCCAGGGTTTAGGAATGTACAATGTGAAACGTCAGCTTATGAATACCCAGGATTAATTGTTAACCCCGGGTAAATTATGAGCAGTGTGAAACGTGAAGCGAGATAACCCAGGATTCTGTTTACCTGGGGTTTAGAATGACCCAGGGTTAACTATTTCAAGTGTGAAAAGCCCTAAAGTAACATTTGTTTTTTGACAACACTATGAAAATGAATAGCAGGCACAACAATGCCAGTATAACCATAGTGTTGTGTTTATGCGTGAATTGACTACTATTTTGAAGTGTTGTGTAAGAATGGAGAACAAAAGTAAAGAGTAAACAAGATGGATGAAGTTCGCTACTCCTGTCTAGTGTGCTTTATTGCTGATTAATAAGAGGGCAACACGACACCATTTTCAACTAAAAATGGAAAACTTTTTACGCGTTTTGGGGACCTAAAAATTTAAACTTTTGAAAACTATATCGTTATCGTCTCTGTGTAAACTACAAAACGCAAATTTGTGAAAACGGTCATGTTTCTAGTGTTTCTTTACAAAGTGACATCGCCATCTACTGGCCTGGCATGCATAATACAGCATTTTTAGTCATTTTAATCATCAGTGTGAACACATTTTAGTACATTGTTGTGTAAATGTACCCTAACTCCTGAAAGATATCACATAAATATCTATGGGAACAATATGCGTCACATCATCTAAACATGTGTCATCGTGTTCAAAATCAAATACCTGTTTTCACATCCCACACTACAACACGAAAACAGCATTTTCAAATGTATCCACTTGATTAGTGTAGACATAGCCTTAATGTAATTGAAAGATGCTCCATTAGGACTGCTGTGTTAACTTGGCTGGTTCATTACTGCTATTTATTGACACATAACAGATGATTTTAACCTCCATGTTGGGCTGTTTTCAAAAGATCCCACAACGGTGAAATCAACGTGAAATGGCATTCGCAACCAATTTTTCTTCTGCAGTGTTGTGTTTTATGAGTGGAACAGGATATTCAATGTGAAAAAAGGACAGGAATTGACGTTTTGCTGCAAGAGGACATTGCAAAAAAAGCTCTTTCTTTGGAATCATACACAATAAAACCAGAAACCTGTATTAAGTAAATAGCCTAAATGGAGTCAATTTTGATTTCATGTTGACTTTGAGAGTCCCAGAAGTCTGTGCGCTCCAGTAATGACTACTTTTTGCCATTTATTTTTCCATTAGCAATCTCCTGCTTAAGGAGTTGTGATCATTCAGTGCACTAGAGCTCTGTGAATGTGCAGTGCAACATGTGAACACTCACATGATAATCACAGATGCTAAAGTCTGATGCGTCATGGAGGGAAACCAAAAAAGAAGGTAAACTGATTCATCTGTGCTTTGAAGAGAAAGCTTCTGCAACAAGCTGTTTAAATTATTGCATGCTATTGAAAATAAATAAAATTTTACTTTTAATCAATTGGTGTTTTGGTGATTTTTGGATATTCAATGTACACTACCGTTCAAAGGTTTGGGGTCTGCAAGATTTTTAATGTTTAAAAAAAAAAAAAAAGTCTCTTCAAGGCTGCATTTATTTGATCAAAAATATGGTAAAAATAGTATTAATGTTAAATACCTGTTACTAAATATTATTAAATATTACTAAGATTTTTTTTTAAAGAAATTAATACTTTTAGGGGCCACTTACACGACACCGTTTTCAACTAAAAACTGAAAACTTTTTATGCGTTTTGGTCGTTTATTTACATGACAACAGTGTTTTGGGGGTCTGAAAATGCAAACTTTAAAAAAAAAAATAATAATTTTTTTGAAAATGATACCATTATTGTCTCCGTGTAAACTACAAAAACACGAAAACAGTGGCGTCATGCGCATGCGCCTTACATGTTCAGTGTTGAGGCGCGTAGTGTTTATTTACAAAATGACATCAACTACTGGCCTGGCAGCATAATACAGCGTTTTTAATTTTTTCTGAGTATCCGTGTGAAAGGGGAAACTTTTTGACAACATTGTCATCTGTATGCGAAAAACGCAAAGGAAAAACTTTTCCGTTTTTATTACGTTACATCGGTGTCATTTAAACTGACCCCAAACTTCTGAACGGTAGTGTATGAAGTCAATTCAGTTTGACACAAGAGTTCAAGCAGAACAACCACAGGTTTAGATCACCACATTGACTTTGGAAAGTATATCTGTGCCCTTTCTTTTAAATAAAAGCCAGCTGGGTTGATGTTTTGTTATCTAATGCAATGACATTTAAACATTTTCAAGTGTACCGTGTACAAATACCTTGTTGTAAATGCAGCAGACATCAGAACGCAAGGTTGAGCTCCAATTGCCAGAAAGCCTTTTATTCAAAGTAGCAATTGATCTTAAAAGCAACATATCTCCTGAAGAACCAGACAAATAAAACAGCATAATGAGAACAAGCACTTAAATTATTGCCATCGCCTTTGTATATCATTGTCAAGATCACACACCTGTGGGACATTTTAAATGGTAAAGCCTCAAGCAACTGAAAGAATGAAAACGCCTCATACTAATGATTCCATCACAAACACGAGGTGAGCAGGAACAGCTGTGACTTGGACGCCAATAATATCAAGGTCTCGGAAATGAACTTTCCTGGAATAATACATCCGATGGATGATGTGCCACAGAAAATCAATTTGTCTCGGACACAGGGACTTTAGAGGCTGTTGTTTACGTCAAAGGCATGCTGCATCTATTAAGTAATATGAAATTACAGGCTCCAGCAAGATTATAAATAACTTCCTGCAAAAGCAGCTTTTCATAACAGCGCTAACTCATTTATTCAAATCAGAATAAAATGGCATTGCAATATAAAACAGTGCAAAAATAAAAAGAAATAATGGAGAAATGTACCAGTTCATACAAAAATTAGTATTTTTATTAACAATAAACATTTGTAAGATTTAATGCCACAACAGAACTAATCCATGTAATCAATCTTACAAAAAACTGATTGTAACAAAATCATCATTAATTATATATAAACGATATGACAATTACGCTTGCTTCAGCTCCTTCTGAGCCTTTAGATACAATTTAATCTCATCCTGAGAGCGAATGTATGATTCAATTTCACTGTCCGATATGTCTTCATCTCCGGTCACTTCCAGCTGTGGAACGTCCACCTTCTGCCGCTTGCAACTCTTCACGCAGGGGGGTAAAAACAAGTGCCTTTTACCCCAGTGGGTTGGTGGTAGTTGACAATCCGTGGCTTCTTCGTCAGCAGGATTCTCACATTTGGCCTGGTCAGAGCTCATGACCGCAGGCGTCTCTGAGGAAGATGATTCGGAGCGGTTTGACTCTGATGGGTCATTGTCACATTCTGTCGTTTGGGTCTCTGAGAGCTCATTTTGCAGTTGTTGTTCGTAGTTTTTAACAGCCCTCAAGAGCAAAGCCCTGCGGTGCTTCAGGATGTCATCCACCAGCGTGGCCACGGTGTTGTGCTCCACTGCGACGCCCCTCAGCCACGGCAGCTCTCGGCCCAGTTTACACAACACCTCCAGCAGCTCGTTCACCCGCTTCAGGGCCGTGTCTCTGCTTTTGCGCCATGACTGCTCAGGTACTTTTCCAATCTTGCAGAACGTGGTGAAGGTGTATTTCATGCGGGCCTGCAAAAGATTTTCAATCATGAATGATTTGATCCAACATTTTCTGAAGGAAAAATGTTATGCTTTATTTATTTTTTTTTGCAAAAAATTTAAATTCACTTTCTATTCTTCACAACACTGAAATGTCACTCAGATTTGTGTCAGCTGTACATGAAAATAAAACAATAATTTGCAGTGTAAAGGAAGGAAGATGCAAGAATGTAAAGACCATTACAATTAAATGTCCTGCAAGAATTGCAATTAAAATGCTTTCATTTATGATGTTTTTGAATTTTGGGAATTATTGCGAATATGATAGGACACCTCAACTCAGAATACTAACAACGAATAATTAATTCAAAATATTACATGCTTACACTATCATTCAAAGTGTGGGGTTGATAAGATTATTATAAGATTAGTTTCTTTTGCTCATCAAGGCTGCTTTTATTTAACTAAAAACTGAATTTAAAATAGCTGTTTTGTATTTTAATGTTTTTTTAAAATGTAATTTATTCCTGTGATGGTAAAGCTAAATTTTCAGCAGCCAATACTCCAGTCTTCAGTGTATGGAAGCCCATTTCTGCCACATAAGAAAAAAAAATCAAAATGATGAGATTAGAAATTATTACAATTAGAAATCATGACTTTAAAAAAAGTCATGATTATGACAAGTTGAAACTGACATTGAAATTATAAGATTAAAAGGTCAAAATAAAAAGTCTAAATTTTGAAATACTAAATTGAAATTATGACATGCTAAATTTAAAACTGACAAAGTCGAATTTATGACAAATCTAAATTGACATTGCAATTGTGAGATTAAAAAATTATAACATAAAAAGGTGAAATTGACATCAAAATATGAAATACTAAATCGAAATTGAAAATAAAAATTCAATTATGAGATAAAGTCTAAATTATGGCAACAAAATTATGAGATAATTAAGATAATTAAGTCAATTAAGAGATAAAGACAGTCAATTTATGACATACTAAATTGAAATTATGACAAAATGTCCAGTTTCTGACCAATCAAAATTATGACATTGATATTGAGATTAAAGTCAAAGTCGAAATTGATTTAAAAAGTCAATTTTAATTTTTCAATCTCATAATTATGATTTAGCATGTCATAATTATGACTTAGTAAAGCATGATTTTTTTTCCCCTTATGTGGCAGAAATGAGCTTCCATATCGGTCACATGATTCTTCAGAAATCATTCTAATATGCTGGTTTTGCTACTCAAGAAACATTTCTGATTGTCATCAGTGTTGAAAACAGTTGTGCTGCTTAATATTTCATGGAAAACATTATACATTTTCAACAAAGTTTCAAATATATTTGAAATCTTTTGTAACATTATAAATATCTTTACGGTCACTGTTGATCAATCTAAAGTGTCCTTACTGAATAAAAGCATTCATTCTTTCAAAAAAGAAAACTTTTTGAACGCTAGTGCACATTTGTTTTATGTTGCCGATTTCATTGTCTTACATCATATTCTTTGAACACAAATGTCTCTCTTTCAGTAACACACGCGCATCAGAACATTACATCACTCACCATAGGATTCAGCGACTGCCAGGCCACATACACTGATCCCATGATGAGAGGCAAAGGCTGGCGGCCCGTCACTATCCAGGTATCAGCAGCTAGTTCAATCAAAGCAGACACCCTGTCCAGCAGCCGCTGAGGGGTTTCAGAAAGCACCTCCTCCACCTGTTTAGGACCCAGCTTGAACCTACAAAAACACTGTAAGTAAGGAAACGGATATTTACATCGACTAAAATACTGTAAAAGTCATGACAGCGTCAGACATACTCGTAGCAGAAGCTTTCCATCAGGTCTGTGATGCCGGAAGTGGTGGCCTGAATGTTCAGACTCTTTGTGAGCTCCTGATATACCGTGCCCATTGCCGAATTGTCTGCCCCCAACAGGTAACCAACGGTTCCCATGGAAACAGGCCAGTTTCTCTGGCGACAGACGCAGAGTAGGCAACAGCCTCCCAAGATCTCTTTCTTGGTTAAGGTCACATGGAGGAAGTTGGGGAGATTGTAAGCGCTCTCAAAGAGACTCACTACTTCCGATTCCATGGCGTTGGATAACCTGAGGATACGGCACAGCGCACGCACCCGAACGAAGCCTGGAAAGACCGAAAAAAAAGAGAAAAATGACATAATACTGTCCATACAAAATGTAAAACCATGAAAAGCCAGCAAACCCTTTAACTTCTGTAATAAAACTATTAAAATCATTTTCGGTAACCTAAAACAAATAAAAATAGGGCTAATAAGAACTACTACGAAAACTATTAATAAAAACGACAAAAGCACAGAATTACTAAAGCTTAAAGTAAAATAAAAATATAAAAATCAAACTTAATTCAAAATATTAATCAATAATACAATAGTATATAAATAACACAAAAACAACACTGTGACACACTCCAAGATACCAGAAAGGGACTGTTTGCATAATGAAAATTGGTAACACTTTACAATAAGTTTCTGTTTGTCAACATTAGTTCACTGCATTAGTCAACATGAACTAATAATGAAAATACAGGGGTTGGACAATGAAAGTGAAACACCTGGTTTTAAACCACAATACCTTATTAGTATGGTGTTGGACCTCCTTTTTTCAGCAAATACAGCATCAGTTTGTCTTGCGAATGACAGATACAAGTCCTGCACAGCGGCCAGAGGGATTTTGAGCCATTCCTCTTCCAGAACAGTGTCCAGGTCACTATGTGATGCTGAGAAACATTTTCAGATTCGCTCCTCGAAAATACCCCAAAGTGGCTGAAAAATATTCAGATCTGGTGACTGTGCAGGCCATGGGAGATGTTCAACTTCACTTTCATGTTCATCAAACCATTCTTTCACAAGTCTTGCAGTGTGTGTTGGTGCATTATCATGCTGATACACGGCAGCCCCTTCAGGGTACAATGTTTGAAGCATTAGGTGCACATGGTCCTCCAGAATGGTTTGGTAGTTCTTGGCAGTGACGTGCCCTACAAGCACAGCAGGGAATGCAATATTGCAGCCCAAACCATCACTGATCCACCCTGTTCTTCACTCTGGGCAGCAACAGTCGAGTGTTAAGCCTCTTTGGAGCTTCTCCACACCGAAAGACAGTGAAGGTGGACTCATCAGAGAACAATACATGTTTCACATTGTCCACAGCCCAAGATTTCCACTGTTCCGCACCAATGAAACCGACATTTGGCACTGGCACAAGTGACCAAAGGTTCAACTATAGCAGCCCAACCATGAATATTACCACGACGAACAGTTTTGGTGGAAACAGGAGAGTCGAGGTGCGCATTTAATTCTGCAGTGAGTTGGGCAGCTGTGGTTTTTAATGTTTTTTGGATATAATCCAGGTTAGCGTCCGGACATCCCTTTCAGACAGCTTCCTCTTGCCTTGACAGTTACTCCTGTTGGATGTGGTTCATCCTGTGTGGTGGTTTGCTTACATTATCCTGGATAACATAGCTCTCGATACACCACAAAGACTTGCTGTCATGGTCACAGATGAGCCAGCGAGATGCGCTCCAACAATTTGTCCTCTTTTGAACTCTGATATGTCTCCCATTATGTTGTGTGGATTGCAGTATTTTCTGTACAGCTGTGCTGTTGCTCTGCTAATTCAACCTTCACACTCTGCTCTTACTGATGGAATGTGAAATCAGTGAAGTTTGGCCACCAGGTCGCGCATATATAGGCGTGAAACCTCCAACACTATATTGGCCAGTGTTTCAATTTCATTGTCCAACCCATGTACCTCTAAAGCAATCTTAGTTCATGTTAATTTCAGCATTTACTCATTCATTATAGTTCTATCCGAGCTAACATGCACTAACAATGAACAGTTGTATTTTTATTAACTAACGTTAACAAACATTACTAAATACTGTAACAAATGTATTGCTCATTGTTAGTTAATGCATTAACTAACGGGACCTTATTAAGTGTTACCCAAAAATCCACTTGCAGGACTCGATGGCAAACCCTCTAGCATCACTCTAATAAGAACTATTAACTAGATGATTAAACGTGAGCTGTTGATCTTACCAGCAATTAGATTTCTACACGGTTTCTTGACCACCTCCGTGGAAGCATGATAGGGCACATCTAGACAAAATGAAAGCGATGTCAATCCAGCAGCTTTCAAGCAGAGTGAATTAAGATCAGTTCAAAGTGAAATGTCCCGTGCTGGGTTACCTCTGCCCTGGGTCTCATCGCTCAGTAAGGTGGTCAGATGGCCCTCAGAGACCACTGAGCCACAGTCCTCACAGACCCACTGCCTCTGAGAGTACAGATCATCCTCCACCACATTGGACGAGCCACACTCTGGGCAATTGCTCGCCATACCTGTATGAGAAGTATATGAGCTATAGACCACCATCAGACTCTTAATGCAAACACTGCATATTGGGACACAGAAAATCTCTATATTTATATTAAAGGTATTTATCAAGTGGGCTGTTTCTTCATGTCAACTGACCAGCAAACGACAAACATGCAATTATATGTAATACGAAACGAACGAAAGCGAATCACACTGTTCCGCACGTATTAATACAAACAGACAATGTTTATTATAAAAATATTTGGGAATTTTGCAGATCTTACTGGTGACAGTTGCTCTTCAAATGTTCGGCGGAGTATTGCTATCAAAATGAGTCGCTCCTGTTGTGCACAAACTTCTGAAAAGCGTCTTCTCTCACTCCCTCTTGCGACATTTGTACGTTTGTTTTGAACTGGACGCCGGCGCGCTGGTTGATGACGTTATTGGTCCGGGCGGAAACAAGACTGCTGGCAATAAGAGTTCCTTTATAATGTAACTATTGAATAATAATAACAAGTGAAAATAAAACTATAACATATATAAAAAAGAAATGTACAAAAACTGTCATAATTTATTAATAAACGTCTCTTATATGACTAAACTTAATACAACAAAGAGCAAAGACATTTCTCTTCTATACATTTCTGACTTAAATGTTATTTTAATATTTTTTGTAGTTAGTTAAGTTCCCATCATGATAATCTAGTGTCTGAAACGATAAAAGTTTAATAAAATAACTGAGATTAGGGTACAACGGGGCTAAAGGCACACCTTAAAAAAAATATGCTTTTCATTACTCCCAAAGAGTATGGTTGCAGAAAAAATATATATATATGTTTGTAATGAACATTTATGGAGCAACAGATTTTGTGTGAAAATAAATCCTAAAAGTGGTTTATTTTGTTTAAAAATCTAATAAATGTATAAGGTGGCGAGGGGGGCCTTTTACCCCACACACGGGGTAAAAGGCTCCCCAGCAAGGGGTAAAAGGCACACAGTATTGTGACAAATATTTTAGCTAAAATAATGTTTTTAATAATGTCAAAGTTAATACTTGTTCAAAACAATCACTTTATCAAAGTTTGTACTATTTTCTATTTATTTTGATAAATAAAAGAATTAATTTTTGTTCAATAAATATGCTGTCATTAAAATATGCTAATATAGAAATATATTTTAAAAATATATAAACAAAATCATTTAAAAAATAGCAAAGATTCTGAAAGCATCGAATGAGATCCCATAATAATTTAATATAGATTTACACAGTAAATAGTAACAATACATGATATTTTATTATATGATATGATTAATATAATATTTTTAAATATGGTTTCGTTATAAATATGGTGACTATCTCTAAGGTGGATATCCAGTTTGATATATATTTACCATCTGAATTTAACCATGTCATGTCAACAAATGGAAAAGTCAGCTATTTATTATCATGTTAAATATGGTGCCTTTTACCCCAAATACCGTACTTTTACATATTCTTACGTTACTGAAAAACTGTTGCTTTAATTACCTTGAACAAAGCTGAAAATCATTAAGAAGACCTTTGTCTCAAGATATATTCAATAATTGTAGCAATTCTTATTTGCTACTTAAATCTACAATATTTTAAAACACATAAAATATTAGAATAAAGTAGTGCAGAATCAACTTTGCACTGCCGCCCGCGATCGCATCAAGGATCAGACAAATTTCTACATGCATCTTGAAAATCGGATGTTTTGGAAAGTGCTGTGGCAAGTTTTTATGCCATCTAGAGGTTTAGAAAAAAATAAAATCAAAGGAGCCTTTAACCCCGTTGTACCCTACAATAAAACTGTAGTGTAAAATGTAACAGTAGTATATTGAATGGAAACTATGGCTATTAAATTTTCTGCCAAAAGTATAATTAAATAGTTATTGTTGCAACTGTAAAACCAAAATAAATTAATATGGGATCTCCCTCAAACAGTGTAAGAAGCTTTCACACATCAATTTATTATAAGTTATAAGAAACAGTAAAATAGTAAATTTGTTTTGGTCTTCCTCTCAGAGAAACAGCAGCATGTAAACATTACCAAGAGTGCTGTGTAGACAGTCATCTGACATTCACTCAATGCTTTTTATATAATTAAAAGCTTAACATGCCTTCTAAAAACTGCACATAGACACAATATTGTGACGCTGTACTTTAAGGCCACACCTATGACATTCTTTATTTCAAAAGCAGAGAATAATAAAGCTGTCAAGTTACATGACAAAAGGCATTACATACAAATGATCACATACTCATTATTTACAGATGAACTGATTATTTTAAAGTGCTTCAATATGTATTAATACAGAGCTCTGTCTACAAAACATTACACAGCTTCATAAACAATATAAAATATTTTGTATAAAGAATATGATAATGCACTTTTGTTTAAAATGTAGGGGTCACTTCCATTGAATGCTTTGACCAAAACATTTAATAGATAATAACATGAAAAAAGAAAACCAAATACTAATCAAATAACATTAGCAATTCAAATGGAAAAAAAAGTGGACAGTAAAAACCTTTGGGGAAAATACTTATTCTTGAAATAAATGTTGAAATAAATCATATGTTATCCGTCACATGGTTAGGTGGATCTGAGGCAAGCCAAATAATAAACATTCATGTTGTCACCATTTAGTGTAAGGCGTCATAAATCAGGTGTACATAAACCTGATCTTCAGCGCAGTAGTGTGGTTTAGTGAAAGACCTCTGTGATTTGCCCACAAACTTGTATTGTTGTCCATCCCGTATTTGTGATTACAGTGCACATTAAACACAAAACCCTCTGCTACAAAAGTACTGTCCCTCAAACTGACTTCTTCGTCAAGCTCAAGGACATTAAGATGCCGGGGTTCTCCTCCATGACACGGACCAGAAGATTGTCGATATATTGCTCTAATTCACCTATCTTGGAGTCCTTTTGAGAAAGCTGATCCTTCTGCTTTTCCAACAAGTTTACGAGTTCTTCGTGGGTTAACTGGGAGTACGGCCCTGTACGTTTAGCCTCTGGGGCCTGAAAGATGCATTAAAAGTCAAGTGAGAGGAGCAACATCTTAAACAACCATATCAGAGTTCAATTCAATGCATTGTAAACAGTTGCACAATAGTAGATGAGAAACAGAAAGAAAAAAGCTTGCACTACCTTCATCTTGACTTGTATGTGATCTGTAATTGTAGCAGACCTGGAATTGTCTTGGGTCTCTCTGAGGTCTGTCTGCTTGTCAGTGCTGCTCAAGGGTTTCACTGCATGAGGCCTGACAAGAGAACGAGAGCTGTAAGACTTGCAGGCAGCACTGAGATTACAGGGGTGGAATACAAAGCACTCAATCGGAGAACTCTGCCAGAAGACAATTCTTAATAAAAAAAAAAAAAAAAAAAAAAAATGAAAGTGTGACAAATACATTGTGCCCTGAATTGGTTTGCTTTAAGGTACCTTGTAAAAAATGTGAAAATTGAAGCCTTTATTTTCAAAGATGAAAGTGTTCATTTCTGTGGTTTTCAATGATTGGATAACCATTTTAGAGTTAATATAAAAGGAGAAGGTTTACACTGGGAAATTAAACACCCCATCCATTTCACCCGAAACTCTGAAAAAACAGTTTATACCATTGCAAACTGTCTTCTTAAGGGGATAGTTCACCCAAAAATGAAAATTCTGTCATCATTTACCCACCCTCAAGTTGTTCCAAACCTGTATAAATTTCTTTGTTCTGTTGAACACAAAGGAGGATATTTTAAAGAAAGTTTATAACCAGGCTGCTTTGGGGCACTATTGACTTCCATAGTAGAAAAAAAAATTACTATGAAAGTCAATGGTGCCCCAGAACTGTTCAGTTACCCACATTCTTCAAAATATCTTCCTTTGTGTTCAACAGAACAAAGAAATTTACACAGGTTTGGAACAACCTGAGGGTGAGTAAATGATGACAGAATTTTCATTTTTGGGTGAACTATGCCTTTAAGAAAAACCAGTTATGTGGAACATCACATGGAAGTCACCAACAACGAATAATCTTTTACGAAGTAAACCGATATGCACATCTTGCAGTCAAGCAATAAATTACATGAACTTTTGTTGTCATCTTCAAATGACACTTTAATAAATAATATCCCTACTTTTTGGGAAATAATCATTACATGATCATTATAAGAGCCCATTACAATACTTTTGTTACTTGTCCAAGTATAAAAAAAATAAAAAATAAAAAATAAATAAAAATGCAGTTGGCCACAAATAACTTCAACACCAAGCAAAAAGTTCTGTTGGTATTCAATCACACAAGCAGTAAGCAACAATTCAGGCAGGATTTCAGGTGTCCAATCATGCTCCGGGAGGGCCAACTTCCAACCCCAAATAAAGTGACGTGACGTGTGGCCAAGTACGGTGACCCATACTCTGAATTTGTGCTCTGCATTTCACCCATCTAAGTGCACACACACACAGCAGTGAGTAGTAAAAACACACACACCGTGAACACACACCCGGAGCATTTTTGCTGCAGCACCAGGAGAGCAATTGGTGGTTATGTGCCTTGCTCAAGAGCACCTCAGTTGTGGGTAATGAGAGTGGAAGAGAGCGCATTCACTCCCCCAACCAACATTTCCTGCCGGTACTGAGACTCGAACCCGTGACCTACAGATTACAAGCCCGACTCTGTCCGAATCTAGGCCACAACTACCTGAACAAGATAATCAAGGTCTCCAATGTTGCTAGAAACTTCTAGGACTGCATTTCCTAAAAGCAAGTAAATCGTACAGACCACTAGTGCCAATGGTTCCTATGATGCTTTTGGAAAACGCAGTCAATGTCAATGTGTTGGGGCAGGTTAGAGCTAAACTGTGCAGTACAGTGGCCCTCTAGAAGCAGGACTGGACACTCCTGAGTTTGGAGAACTTGCTGAACACCATGTCACATAATTAATATTCATGAGTTGTTGAGTTTAATAACGTGTTTCTACTTTTCAGATCATTGTAATACTACCGTCTGCTATTCTCGAGAGTAAGTCTGTCAAACATTACTTAAAACCTTTTCCAATCTCAAGAACTTTGAATTTTAACTAATGGCTAACAGGAAACTACCGTTGACATCTGCTACTACTTGTAAAGGTCTCTGGAAGTTCTACGAGAGGCCTCACCTGCAGGATTTGAAGGCAGGATCACCTGTTCGCTCATGTTCACTTCCAATATTCTGCCCAATGATGGGCTTAACATCAATCGGTGACACTCTGGCATGCGGCAGAGACCGGTGCGCTGACCCTTGACCTGCTTCCACTCTCGGAGGAGAATGTTCAGTCTTAATTTGCACTTCATTTTTCTTGAGAGCTTGATTCAAGATTGGTGATGAGCTTCCATGGGATGGAGTAAAACATGAGGTTGGCATGCTACTATTATTAGTTAATGACTTGTCTTGATCTTGTCTGGTGGGTTGACTGGTTGACTTCAGTACAGATTCTGGTTGCTGGCTTGTTGAGTTCTGGTTACCAGTTGCTGCTGAATTGGCAGGAGGCAACGGGGCCCGACTCTTCTTTTTGGAAACACCAATATCAGACAGGACATTTTCAATATTGCACAGAACCTTTCCAAGGATTGGTTCAGACCTTAAAGAAACGTCTTCTCCAAGAGAGTCTTGTTTACACATTGGTGGCAAATCCTCTTGTCTACTTTCTCTTGAGGAAAGGTCATCAGAGTGTACAGACTCAAGTTTGGCGAAAGGCTCTTCAGATAGAGGAAGATCATCAAGCTTGCTAGTCGACTGCTTTGAAGACTCATCTAGTTGATCAGTGCAAGAGTTTGAGGAAGCTCCGTCTTCAATAAGGGATACAGCATGTTCAATCAAATGGACGTTACGAATGGCTAGGATGTTGGGTTCAGGTTCAGATGCAGAATTCTTGCGTGATGTTGACTGTAATAAAGGCTTTGGAGCTGGACCCTTGTTGTGTTTAATTTTTTTGACCTCGGTAGATATAAAAGGGTTGGTTTCTTGTCCGTTACTGGGAAGACTCTGGCTAAGATGTGATAAACTGGTGTTCCTAAATTTGTCTGCGTCAGAAGTCCTTGATTTATCCTGCGAGACTGGGCGCACTTTGTTCATCTGGTCTTTTTCCTGGAATCTAGTAGTTCTCCATTCTCCAATATGAAGAGGAGTGGTAGATTGGTCTGCATGTTCGTTTTGCATTTCTTGCCTGTTCTTTGAGACTTCTGGTGGTAAAGGTGCGGGACATTTGTCTTGTCGTGAACTGCAGTCTCCACCATCCTCAGATGCTTTAGATGGAAAACTTTGTGTGGCTCGAGGAATTGCTGGTGCTCTTGGAGGGATGTCTAGTTTTCCTATCTGCGCCTTGTTCTGGGGAGGCGTCGGGGCACGTCGTTTCTTCTCTGACCTTTCTGCGATGTTTCCGAGACTGGCAATGCTCTCTGTGTTTCCGCTAATGGCATCAGAATCATATAAGAAGGGGTTGGTGTTTGGCACAGATGCTTGTGAAAAGAAGATTCCAGAAACAGAACTGAAGGAGCAGGATAATGAGAGGGAAGATTAAACTCGATCTAACATATCTGCTAAATATCTAAATGCATTGCAAGTAAAAAGCCACTTTGCTTTGCTCAATAGCAATCAAAACAATAAAAGCATCAAACACATTAAAACTGACCTAGTTACTTTCATTGAACACATTCCTGGTGTTCCTGAGTAAATGTTGTCAATATCCCTAAACTTTTTAAAGGGATAGTAAACGCTAGAATTAAAATTACGCTCTATCATTTATTTAACCTCATGTCATTCCAAACTTGTTTTGAATAAGTTTATATGGACATTTATTGCATTTGAGCAACAAAGGTTTCTGAAAAAAACTCAGATGAAAAAATTTGGGCACAGAACGTCCTTACTTTAACTGCTGCCTTGAAGAGATAACTGGTTTAGATTTAAAAAGCCACCCACAAATTGTGCTGTCTCTCAGTCTCCTACACATTCCAGAACCATTTCATGAAGCCCTCAAGTCTAAACACATGAGTCAGAGAAAAGGAACTGCTTGATCAGCTGTTTTCCAGGGAAACAGATTTCTCCAGTTTCCCCTGGGTTAGACCTCAATTAAATACCACATGAGAGTCAACACAATGAGGGTTAGAGACCCTATAAATAACTGTCAGCATTAATGCATTTCAGCAGAAATAAACAGATAAGACCATGGTAAGAAAGATTCTGTTTATTCAGGTTTTGGTATTTCATTTGGTTAAGGGTTATTCAGCTAAGTCAGTATGTTAATCACCTTCAGAAAACATGATGGAGAAAGACAAATAGAAGTTGTAAATGTCTATACTACACTTGGAGTCCTTAAAAAAAAAAAAATAAATAAATACAAAAAAAAGTTTCAAAACAACTGCTTCTCATGCCAGACGTTTTTTTGGACGCGTACAGACACACACACACACACACACACACACACACTAACACACACACACTAACACACACACTAACACACACACTAACACACACACACTAACACACACACACTAACACACACTAACACACACACACACACTAACACACACACACACACACACACACACACACACACACACACACACACACACACACACACACACACACACACACACACACACACACACACACACACACACACACACACACACACACACACTAACACACTAACACACAGAGAGAGAGAGATTACTGCATATTTCATAATGGTGCCAAAAGCTCTTACGGGATGGTGTTAATCATGGCAGTGTGGTGTTATGGACCCTACCACACTGAAATCGAGTTCAAGCATACTAAAGAAACACAGAGACATTTCCATGCCTTTAATATTCAAGCTGTGATCACAGGTCATGGATTTGCCTTCCAGCAGAATTGGTAAAAAGGAGATGATTGGAGAATGATTTGAAACAGTTCTGAGAAATGATAAATGAATGAGTTATGAAGAACATGGACTGTCAATGAGCTGCAAAGAAGTTGAGTTGTTAGAGACTGCCGGATGTCTGTCAAGCCACAAACTTCATGAAAAAGGAGTGCTTCAATTTTGGTTCTGGTAAACAGAAGCTAAATACATTCAAACGACTGATCAATTTGCTGTCAAGTAAACTTAGTAGGTTGCTTATTTACATTTTAGAATGTTATGCAAAGTGCACAGTAACACCCCATTTGTCCAAAATCTACCCCACATAGCTGTATATTAAACATCAAATGTGTTCTGATTGGCTGATTTTAACACTTCCCACAGCATTTTGCTTTCACTAAGGACAAATAAATTACTAAGCTGTCATTGTGTTTTGAGGCCTGATTCATGTAACACATATATTCTTTGTAAAATGTTGAAAAAACATTCTTAGGCAACAATTTATATAAGACCGGATTCACTAAGGACTTACATTAAAAATCTGTTTATGTTTCATGAATAAGGTGAAAAGGGTGTAGTTTAAATACACAAGCTTCTGTGATTTCAGGTAACAAACTGACCTTGGCTTAACTGCAGACACTTTGGTTGAGCGACTGAGGGCTTCAGGTTGAAGAACAGAGGGTTGCTCGAAGGGATTGCTGGAGCTCTCGTCTAATGATAGAGGGTCTTCAAAGGGATTTATGGATGGGACGTAGTCCGAGTTAATCTCATCAGGTGCTTTTTTACTTGTATTCAGTCGAGCACTTCTGGGTTTTACCTCGGGCCGCTGTTCTTTCTTTTGTCTCTCCATTTCTTCTTTCTCTTGCCTGATTCTCTCCTGGTCTGCTTTCTCTTTCAGCTTCCTCTTCTCCTCCTCTTCCTCAGCCATTTTCCTCGCCTGCTCTTCTCTCATCCTTTCTTCCATTTTCTTTTTCTCGAACTCCATCTTCTCTTTTTCCATCCGTAGCCTTTCTTGCTCTTTCATTTCTTTCTCCTCAGTCATTCTTCTCTCTTCTTCCACTTTCCTTTTCCTCTTTTCCTCTGCTTCCACCTTTTCTTTTTCCTTCCGTTGTCTTTCCTCTTCTTCAGCTCGTCTTTCCATCTCGACATTTCTTGCCTCTCCTTTTTTATGCAGCTTTTCATTCTCAAGTCTTGTTCTCTCCTCTTCCTCCATTCGTCTCCGTTTATCTTCTTCCTTCCTAGCCTTTTCCTCTTCCTCCATTCTCTTCCTTTTCTCCTCTTTGATCCTCTCCTCCTCAACCTTTCTTCTTTCCTCTTCCTGTCTAATTCTTTCCTGTTCCTTCTTTATTCTGATCATTTCCTCCTGCTCAATCCTTTTCCTTTCTATCTCCTCTTTCTCAATCCTGCTCTTTTCCGCTTCCTGTTTCTCTAGCTTCCTCTTCTCTTCCTCCCTCTCCATCCGTTTCCTCTCCTCTTCCCTCTCTATCCTCTTTCTCTCTTCCTCTCTCTCAATCCTTTTTCTCTCCTCTTCCTGTTTCTCTAGCTTCCTCTTCTCTTCCTCTCTCTCCATCCGTTTCCGCTCCTCTTCCCTCTCTATCCTCTTTCTCTCTTGCTCTCTCTCAATCCTTTTCCTCTCCTCTTCCTGTTTCTCTAGCTTCCTCTTCTCTTCCTCTCTCTCCATCCGTTTCCTCTCCTCTTCCTTCTCTAATCTCTTTTTTTCCTGTTCTCTCTCAATTCGTTTCCTCTCTTCCTCTTCCGCCTGTCTCCTTTCCTCCTCTAGTCTTTTCCTGACTTCCTCTTCCTGTTTCCTTTGTTCTTCTTGTTTTCTGTGCATCTCTTCCACTGAATTCTCTTGAGTTTGTAGCTCAGAGGTTTTAAGAGAGTCCATTGAGGTGCTGGAGGTTTTCCTGTCATGACCTCTGCGCAGGTCCTCCATTGACCCATGGCCTGAGCTGTTCAGGCTGAAGGTAGAACCAGCTCTGGATCCTCTGTTCTCTGACTCTTCCGTGTAGACATGACTGCCATTGATGCACAGGTTGTTCTGCGCCATGCCCAGTCCAAGAGAGCCGGTACCTTGGGAAACCTTGCTGTCAGAGCTTCCGGTCCGTTTGTGCTTCAGAAATTTAAATTTCTTTTTGCCTTTGAAGATAAAAAGAGGGAAGTCAATAATATTACACCTTTGAAATTTTGCACCAGTTTAAAAATGTTGGCAGACACTGATTTCTACTAATTATGTTATGTAGGGATGCACAATCTATCAATACTATAGTGATTATCGGTATATATGATTTTGAAGATTTGTTAAATTTATCTGTAATTTATCGGTCAACACAGAATATTTAATTGTTCATGCTCATTTTCCCCATTTTTACATTTACTTTGTCATCATCTAACATATTAACAACTTAAAATTAATATTAAAAAAAAAAAAAAAAAAAGAAAAAAAAAAAAGTCTTTCTTTTGGAAAGCGTCCAGGAGCAGCAGCTCATTTGCATTTAAAGGGACACACCTACAAAAACAATGTGTTTTTGCTCTCACCCAAATAGGGGCAAAATTGACAAGCTATAATAAATGATCTGTGGGGTATTTTGAGCTGAAACTTCACAGACACATTCTGGGGACACCAAAGACTTATATTACATCTTGTGAAAGGGCCATTATAGGTCCCCTTTAATATTTAGTGCTGCACAATCATGATTTTTCATGGCTGATTCCGAATTTTTCACAAGTAAACTGGCCGATTCCGATAGCCGATTTGTTTCTGTTTAAGCAAATTTATTTGTTTTTTTATTTACTCTATAACAGGCCAAACTGGCCTTAAACAAAAATATATGTAGCCATCTGAAATTAGAGGCAACCACTGCATTTTAATCACAATCCAAATAAACATCAGCTGTTTCTGATTTGAATTAGATAGTATAATTTCAAGATTTAAAGCAAAAACAGAATGGTCTGACTTTAGATATGTGAAATTATGCAACATTAAACATACCTGTAAAAAAAAAACAACAACAACAAAAAAAAACAGCAGACAGACTGAAAGAAAATGCAAATTCACTCTCTGACAGTAGGTGGCGCTGCCGACCGGTGCATCTTTATTAATATCGGTCAGAATTTTAAATGAATATGACTTGATTTCTTAATATCATGGGGAAAAACTTTGTTTTAATTTTAAAATAATGATTTGATACCTTCAGGAGACTCTACATTTAGGCCAGACGATCTGCTCAGACTGATGGCCGAGTCTTTTTCAGGCAGGGTGGCGAGCGTGGACATGGACTGGGACATGTTACGGTGCAAACCCGGCTTTGGAGCAAAGAGAGACTTCAGTTTATTCTTCTTTTTGGCTCCAGGTGTGACGTCAGTTTCTTCCTCGCCCTCGCTGTCAGTCAGTACCTGTCCAACTGAAGGCACAATAGCGGAAGCAGAATCTGACATCCCATCTTTCTTTTTCCCTTTAAGCTTATCTTTAAACTTGCCAAGCCGTGAGCGTGACTTGTCCGGGCCGGAGAGGTCGTACATGCTGGCGGTCATGTTGTTCTTCATGAACTGAATGTCTAGGAGCACCTCACCCCTGTCTTTGTCAGCCTTTCCTGTCTTGCCCATCAGTTTATACCATCTGTTGAAAACAAATTGCACAGGATGTTTAGTTTCAAGTATTTTTCATTTCCCAGAGAACCCCCCTCAAAGAAAAAAGAAAGCTAGAGGCAAGATTGAGATGAAAGATACGAGACCATGAAATGAGATTGTGTTGTGTCGTGTAGTTACACTTTGCAAAATTGGTCAGAATTGCAAAAACAACAAGGTTGTTGTACACTCAAAGCTATGAGATTCCAAAGTCCAAGTAAATAGTTTCACGTGATTGCTGACATTCCTCAGCGACTATAAACCAGAATGGCACATCACGGTTCAATGACCTAGACACTGACCTGTCATAACTCAGACACTAGTGTAGATCAATGACTTCAGTGTTTAACAAAAAAAAAAAAAAAAAAAAAAAAAAAAAAAAAATTTATATATATATATATATATATATATATATATATATACACACACACACACACACACACACACACACACTGCATTGGACAGCTTGAAATTAAAAACCTGCATTTTCCTTTTGGCCATCAATAACATTGGTCTATCAATCTAAAAAGCCCAAAAAACAACATACAGCCTTGAGCAAGCTGTTTCTGAGCTGCAATAAGAGATGCATCATGTTGTTTTCCAGGCTGAATGTTGTAGGAAATTAATGACTAAGCTGGTGAGCTAACATGACTGTAAGAAACAACAAACTTAGATCCATGAAAAACAGGGGAATAAGATGAGGACACAAGGGTGCTGTAACTGCACACAGGCCTCCTTTTATGGAAAGTTAAGCTTGCAGTAGCGCATGGCTGTGAGAATGGAGTGGGTGGCTTAGAAAAGCAATTTTGAGAAAGTTCTGTGAATAATGATACTGACACTCACGGCAAAAGCACTGGCATATTAGGGTCAGATGAGGAATGAGATAAAACCTTATAAGAGTCAAACTTGTTTCTTTAAAGGGTTAGTTCACCCAAAAATGAAAATTCTGTCATTAATCACTCACCCTCATGTCGTTCCACACCCGTAAGATTTTTGTTCATCTTCAGAACACAAATTAAGATATTTTTGATAAAATCAGATGACTCAGTGAGGCCTGCATTGACAGCAAGGCAATTAACACTTTCAAACACCCAGAAAGGTACTAAAGATATATTTAAAACAGTTCATGTGACTACAGTGGTTCAATCTTAATGTTATGAAGTGACGAAAATACTTTTTGTGCACCAAAAAAAAAACCAAAATAACTACTTTATTCAACAATATCTTTTGATGGGCGATTTCAAAACACTGCTTCATGAAGCTTCACAAATCTTTTGTTTCGAATCAGTGGTTCGAAGCGAGTATCACTGCAAAAGTCATGCCCCCCAGTGGTGAACCATTGAAATTTCATAAATCTTCATGAAGCAGTGTTTTGAAATCGCCCATCACTAGATATTGTTGAAGTCGTTTTTTTTTTTTTTTGGCACACAAAAAGTATTCTCATCGCTTCATGACATTAAGGTTGAACCACTGTAGTCACATGAATGGTTTTAAATGTGTCTTTAGTTCCTTTCTGGGCATCTGGAAGTGTTAATTATCTTGCTGTCAATGGAGGCCTCACTGAGCCATCGGATTTTATCAAAAATATCTTAATTTGTGTTAAGATGAATGAAGGTTTAACAGGTTTGGAACGACATGAGGGTGAGTAATTAATGACAGAAATTTCATTTTTGGGTGAACTAACCCTTTAAACTTTAATCATTGCAGGAAAACCCCATATAAAATATGACACAGTGTCTGACATAAGGTTTGGCGATAAAATAAAATAATAAAATCCCAAGGTCTGTGTAAATAGTTTCATGTGATTGTTGACATTCCTCTGGTTATAAACCAGATCAGTATGTTACATTTGAATGACCAAGAGACTGTCTTATCATAACTCAAGGACACTAGTGGAGAACAACGACTTCAGGGTCTAAAAAAAAAAAAAAAAAAAAAAAAAAAAAAAAAAAAAAATCTACTCCATAGAAGGATAATGGTCTCAAATGAAAGTGCATTCTGAAATTAAAATCTGCATTTTAGACAAAACATATCAAAAACATAAAATATGACACACAGTGCCTAACTTCAAGGTTTGGAAATTATATGAAATGAAATGCTGGGATAATTGTCTTGCCTTTTTATAAGAGGTCCAGGGGGAAAATGAACTGGTGATGATCACAGAACTTATAGTCTCAATTCAATATAGTCTCAATTCAAAAAACATTAACCGTTTTGTGTCTCAATCAGCCTCTTCAACAGCAGTTGCTACTTTACGTGTTTATGATGACAGAACATGCACTACTGGACACAGTGAGTAATGCAATTATTATGCTATGGAGAAAATAACATGTTGGGTGTGTGTTTAAATGACTCTGTGGCTATCTGATGAATAATAATGTGATGACTCTGGAGCTAAATATAGCATCTCACCCTAGGATTATTAGTGATCTCTGCCACCCGCCTACACCTCAACAACATTTAGCACCATTACACAGCACATCTACGTCAAGAGAATAACATACTGGCTATTAGGAATGGACAAGATTGCTAAAAACAACTCAGTTTTACCATGATATTTTTATATTTCCTCCGTTATGGCTCAAAAAGCTATGGGTTTTTTTTTTTTTTAAATCAGAGAGATCGTAATCAAAAAATACACAGTAATTGTTACCAACAAGCAGAAGTGAAACGAGTAAAATGGACCCAGAGTACACCAATTTAGTTTTATAAAAAAAAGTCTTGTTTTCCTAACAAAGATTAATAAATACTGTAACAAATGTATTGCTCATTTCTAGTTCATGTTAGCTAATACATTAACTAATATTAGCAAATGAGACCTTATTGTAAAGTGTTACCAATAATCTTGTACTGACAAAAAAAAAAAAAAAGCAATATTGAATATGCTATAAAGATTTTATCACCAGGCTTTTAATGTCATCACATTTCTGAATCATCGTCACATTTTTAATGATTACTACATGTAAATAATCTAACATTTGACATTGCAGAGTTTTGACTTTACTAGACATTAAACTAAGAGCATGAATAACTGAAATCATGGTGTAAAACAGGAATTTCAGGGCGTTAAACAGAAGTGGTTAAAGGGATTGTAACTACAAAGTTGCTGAATCAAGTTCTGGAGAGACTGAACCCTAAGCAATTGCAATTATGCTCTTAAACAATAAGTGTTGCTAAACCATATTTCCTTAAAGCTAATTACACAATGACATGAGAAACGACTTTGCACATTAGGGAGGTACTAATTTGACACGACATGTTCTGACAACACCTCACACCCATAGAAACCCACTGATGCAAACACAGTTCCTGATGATGTGATGTCACTCAGACCGCTGTGAACTGCACACAAGTTGCATTAAAGGGATAGCTCACTCTTACGTTGTTCCAAACCTGTATGAGTTTCTGTCTTCTGTTGAACACAAGAGATGATATTTTGAAGAATATTGGTAACCAAACAGTTGACAGTAGCCACTGACTTTCATAGTATTTTTGTCCTACTATGGAAGTCAGTACTGTCAACTGTCTGGTTACCAACATTCTTCAAAAAAAAAATCTTGTTTTGTGTTCAACAGAAGACAGAAACTCATACAGGTTTGGAACAACATAAGAGTGAGCTATCCCTTTAATGCAACTTGTGTGCAGTTCACAGCAGTCTAAATGAAACAACTTGAGGGTGTTAATGATAACAGAATTATTATTTTGGGTGAACTATCTCTAAGTTCTGATCACAGAAGGGAAGTTGCAACAGGGTGTTGCCTTGTTTAAGAGGGGGTTTTTGGTGAGAGCTTTTAGATAAGCTATTATCTAGTAAAGAATTAACCTAACATGAAAATGAGCTATTTTTTAAACAAATTAAAAGTCTGCTCCCTCCACACACACAAATATTAAAATCATGTCATCATTTTAACGTAATATATTGAACCACTTACTTTTGATGTTACATCATGATTTCCCCATTACAAAAACATTCTCAATTTCTCAAAATTCACTCTTGAAATTAAATATATTTAACTATAATATATACTATTATAGTTTGTGTATTTTGAATTAGATTTTTAATTTTTGTTGTTGTTTTTGTCTTAAACTATATAAACTTTTAAAAAAAAAAAATTAAGTTTTAGTTATTACAAATTTAGTTGTTGTAGTACTTAAACTTAACAAAAAATGAGAAATGTCGCCTTACCTTATTTCATTTCAGTTATTGTTTATTTTATGTAATTTTTTATATATATATATTATATATATATATATATATATATATATATATATATATATATATATATATATATAGTTTTACTGCTATTTTACTGCAAAATTTTGACTTTCTACATCATGGCAGGAAGAAAACTAAATTTTATTCAATTTTCTCACATTTCACATGGTCAAGCTCAACCATACAGTACAGGAAAAAGTGATCAAACAAATATTTTTCATTAATTTATGTGAAATACACATTTATCAAACCAACATTTGATAATAAAGTTGCAAATATTGCAAATATAAATATACTGTAATTTAACGCAAATTAAAACATGCTCATGTAATTGATTGTTTACAAGATTAATAGTTGAAGATTTCCAGGTAAGCACCTCTTTTCATTTTTTTTTTTTGGAAGTGTGTAAAAAATGCCTTTCAGGCCCTATTTTGTTCCCTACTTATGGAAAGTGTCAGTTAAGATAATAAACTAAATAAGGAAAGTTCTTGATAAACTCAACTGTTTTGCCCTGAAATATCCTCAATACCAGCTGTGCTCTGACAGGAAGTACAAGCAGCATCAGACGAATCAGCACTGGATGTCTCATTGTTCCAGTGTATCTCTCAGCAGCTTGACTTCCTGTATGTGCCAGTGCGCTGATAAGGCCGTTGAGCGACAGGACTGTTTTATAGCACACAGCAGCGCAGGAACCTTGTCAGCGCTGGCAAAATATGAAGAGTTTATTCATTTTGTTCTAAAGATATTTAACAAATGATCTATGATGCTCAGATAATTGGACATATTTTGTCATGTGACATAAAAACATGATACCTTATAGGAATTTATTAATACTTCCAAACTGGCAAAATATCACGAGCCAAGGTTTAAAGTAACTTCGCCGATATTCAACCCACTTTGTTGTTGCAATATTGGTACTATATACTTATATAAACAATGATTACTTGTTCTCAATGTACCAGGACCGAGAAATTCACATTTATTTGTCAGCAGAAATCCAACAGATGACGCAAAACACGCCAGTTTGAAAAGTTCACTATAAACACAGAGGTTTTTCTGATTTTTGGTCATGGCGTTCTCTCTGTATTTAGGATTACATAAGTCTTTAGCCACTGCCTGCCTACAATACACTGGATCCTTCACTGGAAACTGAAAGTAACTCACTCCGGCGAAATGTTTACTCTTTGAATTCTTGCACCCGGGAACAATACAAGTTGACACCATTATGACAAAGTTTGCAAAGAAGTATTTCCTACTAAAGCAAGTGATATTTGACTCTGGTAAACTTATCCATAGAAGACTTGTGGGAGTGGCCTTGGATGGCAACATGCCCATCTTTATTTTTCTTTGTTTTCTCTAGTCTGGTAGCACTGATTTCAAATTTTTTTTTTTTTTTTTTCTTCCTGCATAGGCAGCCAACTCAACCGGATGACAAAAAACATGCCAGTTTGAAATGTTGACTACAAATACAGAGATTTTTCAGATTGTCTGTTGCGCTGTTCTCTCTGATTTTTTTGCAGTCTTTAGCCATTGCCTACAATGTGCTGGATCACTGGAAACCGAAAGTAATTCACTCCCACTAAACGTTTACTCTTTAAATCCTTTCACCCGGGAACAAAACAAGGTGAAACACCATTATAGCTAAAAGTTTGCTAAGAGGTATTTCCTACTAAAGCAAGGTGGTATTTGATTCTGGTAAGTGTATCCATAGCAGACAGGTGGGAGTGGCCTTGGATGGCAATATGCCAAGTGCATTATGGGTGTTGAAATTTTCCTACCTATTTGGCAAAAGGGAAGACAGCCTGTTTTCTTTGTTTTCTCTAGTCAGGTCAGGTCTAGAACCGATTTCAATTCTTTTCACCTTTCTTCTGCACTGACAGCCAAGTTTTATTGAAAGCCCATTTTGCCAGTAGTGAAGTGACCCTTTAAGTTTTCTTAACCTTGAATTATTTCTGCTGAGGTAAAAGACATTACATTTAACTATGCAAAACCTGTAATATTCGAAGGAGAAAAGTCGACAACAGACTGCCAACAACGGAAACTTTGTTAGCAATCGGAGAAGACGTTTTCCCATTCTGCCTCAAATCAGGAAATAGTTACTGTGTCAATTTCTCAGTGGATAAGGTCACGCAGAAAGGAATGGCTGATGCCTTTTGGGAGCTTCTGTATTAGCATGAGGCATTTAGCATATTTTAGGCATATCCTCTGAAGCATCCTCTATATGTGTGACAGAGAGAAAACTAAGTGCTTTCTTCACTTTGAAGTCTGAAGCAGTTGACAAGCCTTGACTTTATGCCACGCTAACAGAAATTGAGTTATCAGGCAATGCGTGTAACGTATATCATAGCCTGAGAGAGAACTAGGGCACAAACAGAACAATCAGACACCAGAAAAGGGGATGTTAAATATTTAACCTTCTCCAAAATATTGTTTTATGTAAATATCTGAACAATATAACAGGGGAATCTGAGTGTGAGAGTAAATGTGCACAGAAGGGGTGTGAGTTATACAGCACATTTTAATACTAAGGTTCTGAGGGTGTTAAAACACACACACTACCATTTAAAGTTTAGGGTTGGTAAGGCTTTTTAATGTTTTTGAAAGAAGTCTCTTATGTTCAACAAAGCTGCATTTATTTAAATCAAAAATACAGTAAAAGAGCAATATTGTGAAATATTACAATTTAAAATAACTTTTGTAATTTTAATATTTTTAAAATATAATTTATTCCTGTGATGTAAAGCTGAATGTTCAACATCATTATACTCTAAAAAATGTTGGGTTAAAAACAACCCAAGTTGGACTGAAAATGGACAAACCCAGGGGTTGGGTTAAATGTTTGCCCAACCTGCTGGGTAGTTTTATTTAACTTAACTATTGTTTAAAAATGACTATTCCTTAAAATGAACCCAAAATATGTTGGAAATGAACATTCATTAATATGTTTTTTTTTTTTTAAAAAAAGAACATTTATTAATAAGTTTAGCAAATAATAATTAAACAATAAACATTTAATAAATTGCTTATTAATAAATGTTCACCTTTTGATTATTATTGTTGCCTCTAGTAATTATGGGTCTGATTTTTAACCTATTTTGGGTTCATTTTAAGCCAGCCATATAGTAATTTTTAAACAATAGTTGGGTTAAATAAAACTGCCCAGCACACTGCAACATTTAACCTAACCTCTGGGTTTGTCCATTTTCAACCCAACTTGGGTTGTTTTTAACCCAGCATTTTTCAGAGTTTACTTCAGTCTTCAGTGTCACATGATCCTTCAGAAATCATTTTAATATGCTGATTTGCTGCTCAAGAAACATGTATTATTGTTATATTCAAAAGAACAGCATTTATTTGATATAGAAATCTTTTGTAAACTTTATCAATGTCTTTGTCACTTTTGATCAATTTAATGCACCCTTGCTGAATAAAATATTAATTTCTTTAAAAAAAATAATAATGATAATCATCTCAACTGACTCTGAACTTTTGAACAGCAGTATTAACAATAGTAATAGTGATGCTATAGCCTTAACCAATACCAAAAAATAATAAATGTTTTATAAGTAATGACCTTTAAAAAAAAAAATAATAAAAAAAAACAGGAACTAGTTTTGGTAGATTACAGTAGATTAGAAAATACTGATATGACAATCAGTAAAATTGACAACAGAGAAGTACAGGAAGTAATTCAAGTTTTTGATTCATCTTGGCAGAAAGAATGAATCAGCTTCTTGGAAATTGATGGGCCGTTTACGCGATACCATTTTCAACTAAAAACGGAAAACTTTTTATGCGTTTTGGTCATTCATTTAAATGACAACGGCACTTTGGAGGCCTGAAAATGCAAACATTTGAAAACAGGTTTCAAAGTGCACGTTTGTGAAAACAGTACAGTTGTCATCTCCGTGTAAATTACAAAAACACAAATTTGCATATTTTGTGTTCAGTCAATAGACACCTAGTGACATCGCCAACTACTGGCCTGGCATGAATAATACAGCTTTTTTTTTGTCATTTTTTGCAGATCCATGTGAACAGGGACCGTTCTGACGACGTTGTCATCTGTACATAGGAAAAACTTTTCTATTTTTAGTACATTGCTGTACCCTAAAGCAATATTCTGGGTTCAACACAAGTTATACTTAATCGATGTAGCACAATGTTGATTACCACAAAAAACTATTTCCTAAAAAACAACAACACTAAATTAGGTTACACTTACAATGGAAGTGAACGGGGCCAATCCATAAATATTAAAATACTCAAAATACTCAATACTACAGCCACAAGATGTTAACAATATGCATGTTAACATGATTTTACGGTGTAAAGAAACGCTTATTAACTTTAGTGCTTTTATAAAAGCTTCACATTTCTGCTTTTAAATCCTCCAAAAATTGGCCCCATTCAACCTCTATACTTTTTAACAGGAAGGACAAGTTATGTAAAATCAATTAATTTTGTGGAAGTCACAAATGCTGGCAATTTTTGCTCAACTTCAACTGAATTTTGAATGATCAAATGACATTTTCCAGTGATAACACCCTGTTGATGTCAGCCACAAGATCTTTTACAATCACCATCAGAACGGCAGATCAGTTTGCAAGAAAAACGAGGTCCAGTTTCATATGAGAGTCAGCTTACTTCAAGACACCTGACTGCGTTTCCGGTTCCTCTGACCTGGGGGAACAGCAGCCCACGCTGGAACAGGACGAGATATGACTTATTTAGCATAACAAGCTCTATCACATGACGACAGGAAACGTCTCAGTCAGACCCAAAAGAACCCAACAGCAAAGAAGCCAAGCTCTCATGTGGCCTAGTTAATTAGAAAACATCTTTCACTCTGACTCAACAGTGAGATGAACTTATAGAGCAAAACAATTATTCGGCAGAAGGCCAGATGAGCGTTGGCTGCTTTTGTGCACGAGATTGAATTAGCTCTCGTAATGAAAATGACCAGGCGAGCTATAATCAAAAGCTTTGAGCAAGCAAACAATGAAAGTCATTCAGAGAGCAGGTGAAGAAAAAACAAGCTCTTTAAAGCAAGCTCTTCAAATCCAAGGTCAGAACACTGTGATGGATTTGTGTGCCGCTTTGTAAATTTCAGTTGCTGTTTTGCCGTGACTGATGTTACAATGATGTCTAGAGCTAAACTAATTTATTCATGAATTCTGTGCATAATGTACACCGTGTGGCTCTGGATTACAGCGAGATGGAATAACCACCAGATCTAGTCGAACAGATTTCCACCGACCTTCAACAAACATTCCAATGGAATGTCAATGGAATTTCCATCATAATTTAGAAATAATCCTAACAGGCTCAAACAAGAATCACATACAGCACAATCCCACTGGATAAACTGAAATTCTGAACAAATAAACCAAAAGAGGAATTTCTATCCAACAGGTTATTCTACGTTCTATCAAGTTATTTTTTGTTTGATCTTATTAAGATCTCATTTCCACATTTCATTAGCATTCATTTAGGATTTTCTTATCCTTAAAAGAAATCATCTTATGTAAATATAAAAGACTTGATTCATTGTCAGTTGTGGAGGTCTGTGACATTTCTGGTTAAGGGAAAAAATCCTGCCATGTTCCCTTTGGTCTACCATGACCAAGTGCATGAGAATTTAAAGCACAGCTCATTATTTCCAGCCACATAAGGAAGATTAAGTGGATAACATAATATGTCCACATAAGGAGATCCCTCAGCACAGAAGTATTCTTGTGAAATACCATTGAAACACTAACAAGAAGCAGAGAAAAGTTAGATGCAGTTGAGAAATGCCTTAGTTTGTCAGAAGGATATCAGATATCCTCTGCCAAGTGTGTGTGTGTGTGTGTGTGTGTGTGTGTGTGTGTGTGTGTGTGTGTGTAATTATATATATATATATATATATATATATATATATATATATATATATATATATATAAATTAAATGTTTTAGTGTAATACATTTCACGTGACGCACAGAACATAAGAATGCACAAGTCATCAGGATACATGTAAAGTCACGTTCACTCACGCTGTTTTATCACGGGATTTATTGTCCTGGAGTTCCAGGAGGTTGATGGTCGCCTGACCGAGCATTTTATCGGGTCCCATCAGAGCCCGGTGCATCACACACACCTGTAGGGTACAGCGCTCCGCGTTACCGGGGTGAAAGAGCGGCAGGTCGAACGCGGCCTCCTCTTTCCACACCGGCGCGACGCTCTTCTCGGCCACCGAGGTGGAGAACTTATCCTTGGCCACCTGCATGATGGCGTACGCGTCGTTGGTGCCATTCTTCCCCTTGATCCGCAAACCCCTCGCCTGGAGCACCGTTACCTGGACGCTGGTAGGATACCACTGCTGGCTTTGATCTGCCAGAGACATTTCTGTGAGAACCTAAACCCGTTTCAGTTGGAACTGAAAACTCAACAGGACGCGCGAGCCGTCCTGCCCAACGAGAAGTTTCTATGTGTCAAAGATCCGTTAATGTTTCGCTGGAAAAGTTTCACCTTGTCCAGTGAAGCAACAAGTGAGCGTCACTCTGAGGCCACGCCCCACACGCCTTTTCACAGATGGGGCAACTGCGCGTGGGCGTGGTCTGTTGTGACGCAACGAACAACTGTTGTTTTGGGCACTGGGCAGAGCTGTGGATTAGAGCAGTGCCTGGAAACAATCTCTGAAAAATGCTTAATCTTTGTTGTCAAAGAAATTGGATACAATAGGCTATATATATATCATTTTCATTACTAAGGAAAATTTATGTTTCCTAAGATTTAATTTACATGACTAGGCCAAAATGAAACCCTTTGTTGTAAGCATAATAAAAAAAATCTAAAAATAAAAAAGATTAACATCACGCGCAGATCTTTGAGTTTGGGAATTGGGACCCATAAATGGAGCATTGTTTTTTTGTTTTACTTCACAGGAGGTGGAAAATACTTAGAAACATGCTTCCTTTGGTGAAGCACTGATGTTTTATGAACAGATGTGCACATAAGTACCCAGCAGCGACTTTTTTATTTTGTAGCTTATAATAGCGAATTCTACGTTGCTCTTTTTAATTATGACAGCTTAATAGAGATGTGTAATTAAAATGTCCCATGACTAAATTTAGACATTAGAGAACTGTACACCTCTGTGACACAAAGATAATTATACTGAAGTGTCATGCTGGCAGTGACCAGTTCTCATTGTTCAAGAAAAAAGAAACACAAATAAACAGGATCTAGTTGTCTTCTTATTGCAAAAGAGATGTAAAACTAAAAAGAAAGACTTTTCTGCAAAGAAGTCCACATGCAGATATATTGAGACAGAGCGCATTTAGGCCACGCCCACAGCAGGGGGGGGGGGGGGGGGGCAATCCAGCCGTCTCCATTGACTTTGTATTGCGTGAGGCTGCCTGCTTGTCATTTCTGACTTATAAAAAAAAACAGAACAATGCTTTAAAGCTGCTGTGTGACAAGGTGTACAGCTAACAAGCTAAAAAAAACCCAGAACTAAGTTTTTATAAGCTACCAAACCGTAAAAGCCAGCCTTTAATGAGACAAAAGTGGATACAGGCAATAAGATGTGAAGCATCAGCAGGAAGAATGGGTAAATTTTGGGATCCTGACACTCAGTATGCCTCAGTAAGCCTTGTGCAGTAAACATTTAGTCACTGTTAAGTCAAATATCCAAATGTCAGTTTTATATATTATATTTACTGTCGCTGATTACGTTACCCTCCCCCTGCTGAAAAAATCAGCATATGCTGGTTAAGGTAGGTTTTGGAGCTGGTATGCTGGTTTGAGCTGGTTTATGCTGGTCCAATGCTGGTCCATGCTTGTCCTAAGCTGGTTCATGCTGGTCCTGGACCAGCTTAGGACCAGCATAGGACCAGCATAAACCATCGACAGCTTATAAAAACTCATGGGTTTTTGGTTCTGTTTTTTTTTTTTTTTAGCATGTTTTCTGTACACCTTGTCACATAGCAGCTTCTAGACATTGTTCTGTTTTTTGTTATATGTCAGAAATGACAAAGAGGCAGCGGTTTGTTTCCCTCCCCCCGGTGGGCGTGGTTTTCAGATTATGACACGTGTTGCTCTGTCTCTATAGAGCAAACCAACAGAAATAAGCCATTTAAAGGATTAGTTCACTTCAGAATGAAAATTTCCTGATAATTTACTCAGCCCCATGTCGTCCAAGATGTTTATCTTGCTTTCTTCAGTCGAAAAGAAATTAAAGTTTCTGAGGAAAACATTCCAGGATTTTTCTCCATATGGACTTCAACAGTTACCAACAGTTTGAGGTCCAAATTACAGTTTCAGTGCAACTTCAAAGTGCTCTACATGATCCCAGACGAGGAATAAGGGTCTTATCTAACGAAACAATCAGTCATTTTCTAAAAAAAAACATAAAAATGTACATATTTTTTTAAACCACAAATGCTCATCTTGCACTGCTCTGCGATGAGCCATGCATTACGCAATCACGTTGGAAAGGTCACGTATAATGTAGGCGGAAGTACTGAGTAGTTTACAAGTGTTTACAAAACGTGCAAGTCAAACGCCCTTTACAAAAAAAAGGTAAAACAGTTTTCCGCCCTACTGTAGTACTTACATCAAGCATGACCTTTCCAACATGATTACGTAATGCGTGGCGCATCGCAGAGCAGTGCAAGACAAGCATTTGTGTTTAAAAAGTATATAATTTTTATTATTCTTTAGAAAATGACAGATCGTTTCACTAGATAAGACTCTTATTCCTCAGCTGGGATCGTGTATATCCCTTTGAAGCTGCACTGAAACTGACATTTGGACCTTCAACCCATTGGTAACTGTTGAAGTCCCTTATATGGAGAAAAATCCTGGAATTTTCCTCAAAAATTCTTTTCAACTGAAGAAAGAAAGACATAAACATCTTGGATGACATGGGGCTGAGTAAATGATCAGGAAATTTTCATTCTGAAGTGAACTAATCCATTAAGATACTGAAACAAAAACTCCACCCTGCAAATAAAGTTTTACAATGACCTAAATAGAGATAGATTCAATAAAAACAAAGAATTGTTTGTGGGACTCATAACACTGTGTACTGTAGAGCTGCTTCACAGCTGAAATTGAAGTTGTTATGAATTTTGCAGCATGTATTTTCCTGTGAAGCTGCTTTTGAAACAATCTGTATTAAGTGCTATATAAATAAATCTGACTTGATTCATAATTTATAATTGTATATTAATTTGATGTTTTTCTACAAAACACCAGGTATTAACAACGTCACCATCATACATTACTGATGAATCTTCATTGTCATTCAGCGTTAACCTAATAAACATGACGTGAACAAACACCATGTTCCTTCGTGAGCATAATGCGTGCTTGCATTGTTCCTGAAACCCGTCGTTCAAGGCCTTCATAGTTCTGCATGAGGAGTGGAAGTCAACAGGGCACGTCCCTTTAACTCTTTATCACTGTATTCTTTTACATAATAAAATGAGGTCAGACTGCAGGCTATGGTGGTGAACTGCTATTCATGCTACAGCAGCACAAATACATTCTTAACTAAAAAAGCATCTATGTAATGCCACACTCTTTTTTCTATGCTATGGCCGTGGGATGCGTTCCAATTATGTCACCTCTTCCACAAAGATGTCAGATATTAATTGAAAGCATAATTTTATCATTCAGTCACAGGCTGCATGTATCGAATTACTGTAATGCAATAGTGAATTATGAGAAAATACTGCCCTCTAGAGAGGACTAAGAACACATGCAATAAGGAATAATTCAGCCATAAATCAAAATTGTCATCATTTACTCACTCATACAATGAAAGTGAATGGTGACCACAGCTGTCAGATGGCAGGATTTTTAATGAATACAACTTTTCATTGTGTTCCTCACACAAAGCTACTGTATGGCTGAAGATTTCAGGACATTTATGATGCTTTTATTGTGTGTTGTTTTTTTTGGAGCTTGATAACGCTGGTCAGCATCCACTTTCATTGTTGTGTCGAGTAGAATTGTAGGAGAATTTTCATTTTTGGTGATCTTTAGCAACTGTATTTTCATGAGCATCATTAAAAACATATTCTTTGAAATAAACTTGATAAAAACCAGGGTTATAACTAACTAAAACTGAAACTAAAACCATAAAAAAATCATTATTTGAAATAAAATACATAAAAATAATAATTAAAAATATTAATTAAATAAAGAAAATTATAAGTAAAATTATATTAAAATTGTAAAAATAAATAAATAAAATAAACTTTTATTTCAGCTAGTTGTCAAGGCAACATTTCTAATTTTAATTTAGTTTAACTTTATGTACTAAAAAGTCAAACTGAAACTAAAATAAAAATAAATAAATTCTATTTAGAGATATTTAAATCTCAAATAAAAAAATAAACAATAAACACAAACTTTAACTAAAATCAAAATGAAAACTAATAAAAATGAATACAAATTATATATACATTTAAAAACGTCTAAAAATGACACGAAAATTACTAAAATTAAAATGAAAACAGAAAAAATAAATATGAAAACTTTCAAAAAACTGTAACTAAAATTAAAATGAAAAATTGAAAATATAAAAATAAAAACTGACTAAAATTATTAATAAAAACTATAATAGCATCTCAATGATACTAAAATAATACTACTTAAGTGAACATACTAAAAGTGGCACATGGCATTGATTGAATCAAAGTACTCTTCACCAGTGTTTTAAGTGGTGGCATCTCTGCCGAAAATGTTTCCCACAGTACAGCTCCTTATCCACACAGAAGTGTCCTCGCTCCATGAGACTGAGATCACAGTCCCTGCAGGTATAACACTCGACGTGCCTGTAGCGTCCTTCTCTGACCCTCACCGCCTGAGTTCTGCATCAGGAAACATCCATGTCATCTTTATGCTTTTCAGACATGCATTGGCCACAAAAAGTATTTGGATACTTAAAACACACTTAAAAATTAGACAAAATATCAAAACTATCACTTTTTTTCAGAAACCATAACACCCCTTACCAGAACAGCAAGTTTCAACACACTTCTAACGCAACTCAACCAGACCTCGCCCCTTTTTTGCGTATGATTTGGACAGGAATGAGGGATATTGTGACGTGTTCGTTCCCGGAAGAAAACTCATAACTAGGGATGCACCAGTATGAAAATTTTGGCTGATACAGATACCGATAATTCTTTATATTTGAAAGCCGATAACCGATATATTGGCCGATAAATCTAAATCCAAATTTTTATATAATTTTTGAGAGCCTGATTTCAAAAACATAAGTTTCACCATTAAAAGCCATGTCCCAAACACACAATTATAATATTCTCATTATAATTTTATTTAGCCTATATGACAGACTTGTGCTGCACATGTTGTGCTAAACTGTATTTTCCTTTTTGAAGTGATTCCAATCATATTTCAAGCAATTTAAAACCATCATGGTGAACAGTGTGCATTTGAAGTGTCTCAGCTGAAGGAAATAATCCATTATTTATTGGCTTTAATATATTGGCCAAATTTTCTTATTGTGCCAATAATGATCATTAAAAATGAACATATATCTGCCAGTACCGATATGGTGGCCGATATATTGTGCATCCCTACTCAAAACTACAATTGAGGGGTTTCAGGAAGTTCAGAAACAGTGACACTGATATAGAGAAACTCCCTTTGGAGTGACTTTGTGCTTTGTAACTTTGCAGGCCTTTTTCATGCTCAAACAGCAACATTACACACTAAAGAAAGTTGAAAATGTAAAAAAGGATAATCTCTTACACAATGACGTAGCCACATCTCTCACAAGTGCGGAACCTTTGATTGTGCTGGATCGCTCCAAATGGCTGTGATGTTCCTGCACAAATCATGTGCATTTCTATTACATGAGGTGCTCTTTATGTTTTATTTGAGAGGTTTTAATGCAAGAAGAGCATCATTAGAGTGAAATGAATTACTCACGTTCTAGTCCCTCCTGTAGTATTCTGAAAGTGTTGGACTGTCTGGGCCGCTGAGGTTGAACTTGCATACTCTTGATTCTCATGAGCTCTTCAGGGTCAACAGGACCGTAGCTCCATACTGGATAATTAAAGCTTACCCTGAGACAAGAGTCAAAGAGCAGCACGAGTTCAACAAGTGTGTTTAAGTTCAATAAGAGTTTAACAAGTTTGTTTGGGATGACATCCTGTTCTTCTACTAATAATTTTGCCATATATAGTATGTACAGTAGCATACAAATGTTTGGGGTGAAAAAGATTTTTTTTTTTTTTTTAAAGAAATTAATACTTTTATTACGTAAAAATTTCTGTTTCAAATTCAAATGCTATTTTTGGAACTTTGTATTCAACAAACTATTCTGAAAAAAATGGATTAAAAATATTTTGCAGGTGATCATTAAATGCCTATACAACTCACAACAGCATACTATTTGAAATGTTTGCTATTCCATAGTTTACAGTAGGGCTGGGTAAAAAATATCGATTTCTCGATTTTAATCGATTCTCATTTTTACGAATCGATATCGATTCTTAAATCCCAAGAATCGATTAGTCTAGTCTGTTTTCAGTTGATGAATGAACAGAACATGTAGCGCGCCTCCCATCCAATAAATCGCAATAATCTTTGTGCTTTGTTACTTTTGATGATATGAAGCAAAGTCTCTGATTTCAACTGACGTCCATCTTATTATGTGACTCAAAAAATGTGGCGTGACAGATCGCTTTAGCGCCTCAGTTAAAGAGAAGCAGCAGCACTGAGCGCATGAGAACATCCTCTCCTTCGCTTTATTACCAGTTACAGCGCGAAATAAACATGACTAAACATCTGAAGGTATGTTAAAAGATACAGTACAACTTACCGAAATCCGTATCATGTCTTGTGTAATCGCTTACTCAGTGTTTCAACCTCAGAAAGAGGTCAATAAAACAGCTTGTAAACAATGTCACGTAACGTCACATTTACCTCAGAAAAACACATTCAGTGATCATAAACTCGTTAGTCAGCTAAAAAAAAAAAAACTCTAGAAAGCAGCATTCTGATAAATATAGCTATGTTATGTATAGCTGTTTTTATAGCTAAAAAAATTTAGTGTAATTTAAGTGTTTGTATATAAATAAGTTAATTATAAATAAGTTAATTTTAACAATATTACAGTAATGTAGTACCAACTGACTCCCATGTGTAGTTTACAGCATTAGTTGAGAGATTTTTTTCCTCTAGAAAATTTGCCATGTACTGTATCTGATATATTACATCCAAAATAATCGAATCGAATCGAAATCGTAATCGAATCGTAAGCATGTGAATAGAAATTGAATCGAATTGTGAAAATTGTGTCAATACCCAGCCCTAGTTTACAGTGTTTTTACCATTTAGAAAGAAATTGTGTGTGAAACACTATAAATGAAATGCATCAATCATGACAATTCTCTGAATAGTTGGCAATGTTAAAGTATTTGGTATTGGCAGACTAGATCTGCTACACTGCCGCTGCTGTTGATTATTGCTGCTGCAGAGCAAGTAACTTGCTACTGTTAATAGACACACTGCTGTGAGCATGTAAGATATGCTGCTGCTGCATAAATTAGTGAAAGTGACATGTGAAGACCAAGTAAACCATACTCAGAATTTGTCCTCTGCATTTAATCCATCCAAGTTAGTGCACACACATTAGGAGTAGCAAGTAGTGAACACACAAACACTGCAAACTGTGGAGACACACCCGGTGCAGTGGGCAGCCATTTTGCTGTGGCGCCCAGGGAGCGACTGGGGGATGGGTGCCTTGCTCAAGGGCACCTCAGTCATTTCCTGCCAGTATTGAGAATAGAGGGTATGCACGTGATGTCACCGTCAGCCGCTATGACTGCGGTTACGCCCACTGAGTGGCAAAAAGACTGATTGGCAGCATTGGTTTTCAGCGTGAATGCCGCGAAAGACACACAAAACACATCCAAAACGGGAAAGAGCTTTGCGATTGACTACAAATAGCTTTGACACATAATCTGAGGTATATTTTTACAGACTGTTTAAAGCTACAGAAAAAAGAAGCAAATGGATCACTGCAATTCACAGAAATAACTGACTCCAGGCAAAGAACGTTTTGCGGTTATCATTTTGTCAAAACGTTGGATTTTGCAGTAAAATCATACCCTATATGCTGTATTGTTATATTGTGTTGACAACTCATCAATTAAATATTTACCATCTTATATTTTGCATAATTGGATATTTTTAAATAAACACTGACAAAAACTATACAAGTTTTAGGGCTGGACGATATGACAAAATATATAACATTGATATAAGTGATCACTCCGATTTAGACCTACCTATATTGTAGTTATTTAAAGCGTTCACAGGCAGATTTGCTTTATGTATTTCCCTGGCGTCGAAATTAGGCACATATAAATGTCAGGAAACACGATTCCTGGCTGCATGTCAGTATCCATGGATTAGGTTTCTTTGACATGTTATAAGGAACACTTTCGAGTCCAACCTTTAGTGTAATCGTTTTTTTTACTCGCGTTTTCGCAGTTTCCCCTGATAAATTCAGTCATGCAGCAGGTTCTTTTGCCACTCAGTCCAGCTGAGGGAGCGCGTAAAAGTAACGTCCAGCAGGAAAGTAACGTCGATGTATACCCTCTATTGAACCTGCAACCATAGCCTCTTTGTTAGATCGTCTGACTCCCACGCCGGAGACCCAGGTTCGAGGCCCGCGCGGAGTAGGGCGAGTAGGACCTGTAGAGGGGTTACATATGCACTAGTATTCCATTCCAAACATGATGGCATTACCTTTTCTTGGTGGTCTGTGATTTACATGTTGGAATCCAATCAGATGCAAAGTTGTGTCCTGATGTTGTAGAATCCTTCTGAAATTAATAAAGTGAAATATTATTGTTAACTAAAATAAACATTAACTGAAATAAACTAAAATATAAAAAATACACTTTTATTTTCATCTAGTTGTCAATGCAACATTTCTCATTTTCATTTAGTTTAGGTTGAAGTAAAACTAAATAAACTGAAACTAAAACCTAAAACTTCATAAAAATATAATATTAACAAAATATAAAATATTAACAAAAACTTTAATAGTCTATCAGTGATACTAAAATAACACTGCCAATACAATATGAGATATGATATCTTTTTACTGGAACACAAGATGGCAGCAAAACTTTCAACATTAGGTTTTGTACATTGATTGGTAGTAAACTAAATGTACAAACTTGAATTCAAGCCAAACATTGTTATAGTGTAGAATGAGTATTTTACGCTCCCACCTGATCATGTTGTTTCAGCTGGTTTGGACTGCAGTTTCTCTCCAGTGGGGCTCTGAAGCTTTGAGAACTGTTGAACACATGGACAATTAGAAACATATGTCATGTTGTTTGAAGACAGCATGGTTCTAGTGCACCAAATAAAAAAAAACTAACAAACACTAACCTCTTGGACTGGCCCTGTACTGACTCATGGGTCTGCTTTGGCCTGACTGATGGCTCCTGGGTTGAAGAAGAACAGCAGGAAGTTAGAAAATACAGAATCGTTCTCACACTCTTAATGCCTTCACTGTTGCAACATTTAACATTAACTTTATGTTCTCAAAGAGCTGGGAAGTTAACTGTGTGAATAACTAACCGAATTAACAGGGAGTCTTGGGTCAGGGTGATCGCAGCGCTGCATGACAGCTGTTTGTGTAGGTCTGGAAGATAATAAGAAACTGCTTATTCTTTGAGATGTTTCAGTGAAAAAAGCTTCACAAATCAATGTTTATTTGGGGTGAATTTAATGAAAACATAACTTTTTCAGTACAAAAAACCCCAAAAAGAAATCATCACATATTATATTATTTGTGTTCAGCAGAAATTCATACAGGTTTGGAACAACTTGATGGTGTGTAAATGATGACAGAATTTTCATTTTTGGGTGAACTATCCCTTTAATGCTGCCAAATTATTTTGTTATTTTACCACCTTTCAATAAGAAGGCAAAGCTGATGTTCATTTATCTTGATTTTGTTCTGAGCCTCCACATTCAACATTGCTCCAGCATCCTGACCATTAATCTCCAATATAGCGTCCCCCGCCTGCAGTCCAGCGTCGCCTGCCCTGCTGCCTTCATGAACCTGACAAAACACATGATAAGTGCTCACAGCTCATTTACAGACCATATAATTCGAAGACATCAAGACCATCTTGTGCTTAACACTTTCCCAGCTCACCTTCGAGACAGTCAGAGTCCTCTTGAAGTCTCTTCCTCCACAGATACGAAACCCCCATGGCGGTGGACCTGTCAAATTCACTCTAAATGTCATCTGTCTGCCACAAGCTTTGAATTTAAATGCCCTTTAAGAACAACAAAATCGGTTTGTTTACTCTGGCCTGTGCCAGTAAGACTAAAGGGGTCAGTCGTGTTTATGGTGTATTTTAAAGTTCTTCTGGAGCTCAGAGATATGGAGGCTCTGTGTGCTGTCAACACCACCCATGAACATCTGTACATGATGTTCTCAACTGATTGCACCTCCTGGTAAATGGAATCAAGCTTACAAAAAGCATTTATTTAACAAGTATTCAGAAATTAAACTGTAAATGAACCCCTTTGGGAAAACCATTTTGCATAAAAGTACACTACGACATTGTATTTCTTTTCAGTATAACCCACACACATTAGTAAAATGTAGCAGAGCATAAGTTGCGTTTGCCTAAGGAGCTAAGAGTTGTTCCTGGGTCAACCAATTTTGTTGATCCTGGCACAACATTGCTGTCCAAAAATGCAATGATAATATTATCCCTACCCCTAAACCTAACCCTACCCATAACTTATCCCTAAAATCAGAGGGAAATGATAGGTGAATAGCACTGATGTAGAAGAACCTAACCCTGGTTGTAAACCTAAACTTGACATAAACTGTAAACTTGTCCCTCAAATCTGATTGGTTGATTGGAATGTTCATCCAGGAAAATGTTGCACTTGGTGAAATCCGGGTCTGCAGAGATCGCTGTATCAGAAAGAACATCAGTAGGCTAAATTATTGTCATTATTTATTATGTTGTTATAGAGTTAAGGTGCAGTCACATATTCAACGCATATTCAAGGGCAAAATCCAGTAATTTTAATAGGAATCCACGCGATCAGGATCAGCAAAAGATTCCCCTACGCAGATTTCACATAGGCTTCAGTTAGTCCAGAATTCACTGCATTGACCAACAGAAAGTTGCTTGATTTGAAAGTGGCTTTTGTGTGAGCTGTGCTTCATACATCTCTTCACTTTTGACAATAGATAAGGGGCCTTTTTTGCCTCAAAATTTCTTTTTTCTTCTTTTTCTTTTGTACCTTTTTGGGGGCTATTCACACAGAACTCGTTTCTGTGCGGTTTCTTAAATGTTTTTCTGTGTAAACCTGGACACAATGCATTTTTGCTATTGTTTACATATTGTACACACTTTGTAGTTGTTATACACATGTTAAATATTGCAGTTTGGATGCTTCCATTGTAATTATACTAGCTGGGTTTACAAAAGTTTATAAAATTAACATCATATCTTTAGGGCATTCGGAAACAAAGCCTGCCTCTTTCCAAATGTAATCGCTTGCCCATGTGTTGAAAAACAAAAACACTCGCTACAGACACACCCCAAAGCAGAGACATTTTAGCGTTGTGAGCGGCGCTGAGCGGTTTTGCCGCTGTAGTGGACATTCAACATTAAAGACGTCCATTTAGCTCGCGTTTAAATCGAAAAACAATGGAAAAGTAGTGCAGTGGAATGGAAAAAACGCGTTCTGTGTGAAGGGACGACCGTTTTGCTCGTGTTTCGTAGCGTCTTTTTGATATGGATATATCAAAAAGATAGTTAATGTTTTGTTTAGAAAATTCTTTAGGGAAGTTGACTGTTAACTGACTGTGCTAGGGGTGCCAAAAGACAATTAGTTGTGCAAGGCGAAAATAAAATTTTGGTTTTGATTTCAATTAAAAATTTGTGACCTGCTTGAACACACAAAAAAACCTGTCCTTTCTGAATGGTTAGACATTAAACTTTCAATAACATTTGAATGAATACTGTTTGAATGTATAAATAAAAAGTAAACAAAGTCACAATGTTAAAAAAAATTTATTAAAAAAAAAAGAACAAACAGCACACTAGAGAGGCTGTCATGAGGAGATGATTGCTGAGCAGCTAAACACTTAACAGACACGTTCTTCATGGTTCTACCAACGTAAAGTTCTACGCACATCATCCCTTCACTTTTTCCTGATTTTTTTTTTTCTTTTTTTTTACAATCATAAATAAATCACTTCAAACTCTTACACTCTTTCTTCTCCTGGGACATCATGCATTACAGTAACAGAGCACAAATATTCAAAACTGTAACAGACTGTGAAGGAAAAATAAATAAAAAAAAAAAAATTACTCAAGTACGCTATGTGTAACTTTCACTCCAAACTGAAATTGAAATAGTCAGGCCAGGAATTGAATACAACAGAGACAATCGTGCAATAATGCAAAAGCTCCTGAGGCGCAGCAGTGAGCCGAGGGTCTGGCTACACAGTTTTCCCACCAGCTCACGAATGACTTCATTAGTTCCGTTCTACAGTTGTCTGAGCAGGTTCAGGAAGGGGCCAGTCTAGGGCCGCACTGCATCTGCTGAGGTTCCAGGCTCTCGCCGTGAGCGCCGAGCAGCACGTGTGAAGTCAAGCAGACAGCTGCATCTCTTCAAGAGCGACTGCGGTCTTCGCTGCTGCCCACTAAAACCTTGCTGTAAAGTTTCTGCTGCTCCTCTTTGAAAACTTCTTTGACTTTCCCTCGTTTCAGACCACCATCCCTGAGAACATGCAAAGCACAAAAAGTTTAAGCTTTATTCCATTTTAAAATGTCAATGTGTGTTCTTTAAGTCCCAACTCATATTACATTTGTGTGTTTGACACTCTTTAAAGAGGTACTCACCATAACAAGTCTGCCAGGCCTCCCTTTCTAGCGATGGCTGCTTTAACCCTATTAGCAAACTGCACAGCGTCTTCCCCTTCCTGTAAAAATAATAAGAATTTAAAAGTAACCTAAATATAGTGAAGGGGTGGCCAAAACACTCCAAGATAGAGGTTTGAAGAAAATAAAAATACAATACTGTTCAAAAGTTTGAGTCTGAAAGATTTAATATTTTTGAGTCTATTATTCTCCCCAAGGCTGCATTTATTTGATCAAAAATACAGTAAAAACATTAATATTGTGAAATATTATTACAATCCAAAACATCTGTTCTATTTTAGTATATAATTTTTTTCATATGTGTCTTTACTATCACTTTTGATCAATTTAACCCCTTAAGGCATTTTTAGAGTTGTTGTTTTTTTTCTAAACGACTTAACACAAAAGTAAAGACTCATCACTCCAAAACTATAGCAAGGAGAGCCAAAAGGTAGGTATCGTTTGATAGAACACATTTTAACTTTTTAGAAAATATCAGACACAGTCATGCTGAGAAACTGCTGATAAAATAAAAAAAAATAAAAATAAAAAAAAAAGTCATTTTTTATTATAATTTTACATATCGTTCTTATTTGACATGCAACAACTCAAAAAGGAAATCAGGTAGGAGGACTTTTCTTTTTTGGTGAAGTTCCCCTACATATGAGCTAAATCTTGATCAAATTTTGTGGTGATAGCTTAAAGTAATCAAAAGTTACAGCATATGAAACCAAGGTAGCCTTTTTGTTTAGCCCTTGACGCCCCCTAATGGGCATTTTTAAAATTGTTCCTTCACAAGGAATATCTCATGATCAATGCAATGGATTATGTTGATGTTTTGGACTATGTTTTGGATTATGTTGATATTTTTGGATTTTAATCATGAGAATCTGCTGTAAATAATGATGTGACATTTTCCACAATCGGAGCATGTCTCATGATGTTATAAGTTTTTAGTTAGCGCCTGTGGAGTTTTGTGTTTCATAACTATTGTGATCGATGTAATGGATTATGTTGATTTTTAATTGTTAGAATATGCTGGAAAAACATTCATTGTAAAATTCAGACTTTAAGCTTTTAAATGACACCTATTTTGTGTTGATCAAGGTAGTAGTTTTGAAAAAAATGATTTTTAATTTTTTCGCAGCTAGGTGGCGCCCACCTGAGGTACACTCCATTTTAGAGGGACGACTCCGCACTTGTTAAGAGTTGATCAAAATGGTTGGATGCATTAAAAAGCTGAGTTTCTAAGCGATAAAATGATACATTTTTTGTGTTATTACTTCATTGGTTGCGGAGTTATTTGATTATGAATTTTTTTCAGCAGTACACTTTCGATTTAAGGGGCTAATGCATCCTTACTGAATATAAGTATTAATTTCTTAAAAAAAAAAAAAAAAAAAAATTTTTTACTGACTCCAAACTTTTGAAAGGTAGTTTTTCATCTCTTTTGAAGCTTTACCACTCACCATTCGGCTCATTGGTGGAAGGTACCAGACGCTGCACACGATAGCCCAACTGCTCATCATGTGCAGCAGGTAATTCACCATCCCAAACTTGCTGCTGTTCCAGAATGCATCACCAAAGCGAGGATCATACTGCCAAAACAACAGCCAGAGGAATTTAAAGCCAATTTATAACAATGAAGACAACATATAACGTAAATACGAGGTTGTTCTTACCTTTATGGCCACAGGATAAACCGTGCAGCCGATCTCAAAGCTTCCCTTCTTGAACATCATGACTGAAGTGTTGTTGATACAAGTTCCTTCAGAAATGACAAAAAAAAAAAAAACGTTTATTCCACATATATACTTCACTATAAAATGGTAATATAAACAAGAGTTTTAACACTCACCCTCTGGGAATATGAGGATTGGAAGTTTGCTTTCATCTGCAACGTGGTCACTTAATCTAAAAAACAAAAAAAGTTTGAATTCGTGTCTAACAGAAAAGCTCAAATTGTAATTGCAAGACAACACTGGGAGAGGTGGATGCATATGAGGTAAATGCAATGTTACCGTTTGGCCACTAGGTGTCGGTCCTTCACTTCAGACCTCTCAAACCAGATGTGAGGACAGGCCTTCACCATCGCCCTCTGAATGACCCCCATCAGACCACCATGGACCTGACCCACCTGATGCACACAGAGACAGCATTAATCGCTTATTTTACATTAAATATCTATACTGAACTGAAGTCATAAACACAAACATCACACTACCATAGCGTAGCATCCGTCACTGGCCAGAATGATGACGTCGATAGGTGAGGTATGATTGGCCACACAGATTCCTCCATTTTTGGGTTTATTCTCACTTGAAGGGAAAAAAGTGAAGTGGACAGTAAGAATATGGAAAATAAAACAAGATGTCTAGCTGTAGTCATCAAGTAACATGACAGCTAATATTGGAATATGGAAATGTTTGTGTGTCAATACCTGTCATGATAGGTAATGATGGCCGTGAGGGCTCTTACACAGATCCGGTAACACATTAAATGAACCTTGTCGCTGAGATAATTCTTCAATCTGCACATTAGAGCACAGAAAACATTGTAAACAAACTACATTTATATGCAACAAAAGATTGAATGGGTCTTTGAGAATGTTTAGATCAATTAGCCAATGTACGCATGTACATATCAGAATGTGTTTGACTTTAGTAATAAGACATGAATTATTATACAGCTCTCTCTCACATTATGCTGTCAAATATTTCTGAATAATGCTGCAGAACTGTATAATTGACTATTTTTTTCCTCCAACCAATTTGCTACAGCTGAGGTAGTTTCTTATCACTTCAATCTCACATAGTAAAATAACTTCAAATCAAATCAATACCAGTCTATAAGTACATCGTTGGAACTGAAAAAAAAAAAAAAAGAAAGATAAAAAAAAAAAAAAAAAAAAAAACACTTTGATTGAATTTTGATTGATTTTACACTACTGTTCAAATGTTTGGGGTCAGAAAGATATTTAAATGTGTTTGGAAGTAGTTATGATCAAAAATACTGTAAATTATATAATATAATATATTACAATAGAAAACTGCTAATTTATTCCAATGATGGCAAAAAAATACAGCAAAAACTGTAATATTTCAAAGTATTACTATCTAAAATAACTGTTTTCTATTTTATTATTTTGTAAAATTCTTGTGACGCAAAGAGTTTTAAGCATTATTACTCCATTTTTCAGTGTCACATGATCCTTCAGAAATCATTCTAATACGCTGATTTGCTGCTCAAGAAACTTTTTTATTATTATGACAGTTGAAAACACTTGAGCTGCTTAATATTTTTGTGAAAACAGTGATACATTTTTTCAGTGACAGCATTTATTTGAAATCGTTTGCTTCACCATGGATATTTTTACAGACACTTTTGATCAACAATGTGTCCTTGCTGAATAAATGTATTTTTAAAAGTATTTTTCAAAAAAAAAAAAAAAATTTTAATGACCCCAAACTTTTAAACAGTAGTGTATATCAATTTTTACAGTTCTCACTTTATCATAGCAGAATTGAGCCAAACTGTTGTATCACATGACAGATCACAGTTCAAGAAACCCAATTTCACTCATAACTCAATTTTGTGTACAGTAGTTCATGTTTTTTTGCCTTTGTGTGCCAGAATATTTCATGCATATATTTATTGATTTGGTAAGTAGCTGTGCAATAATTAGGATTATATACAGTCGGCCAATCATCATCACAAAATAAATCCTTGTCCATATCCTAATAACACTGTTGGGGTTTATTTTGCAACTGTAAATTATCCCTTACATACTGTCTAAACAAATACAATTAGATTAGATACTTTGACCTAAGTATTTAAATCCCAACACAACAGCCTCAGAGCTTCAGAAGTGTACCGAGACATACCTTCCATTTGGAAACAGGCCAACGATTGACGTCAGAACCACGAGAAGACCGACACCAGTGAAAGCAAGCGTGACCCTGTTAAGAGCAACACAGCAAATGTTAAGCAAAATCTAAGGAGGACACAGCTTAACAATCACTGCACAAACATTATGTCTGCATTAGAGTAAACATCCTGGGCTAGTGCAGATTACAAACAGCCTGAGGTGATTTGCATATTTTTTTGGCATACTTCTTTTGAATAAAAATATAAGGCGTCCGTTTAACCTTGCACACTTAGCATATGGCACCTAAAAGCCTTAAAACTGCTGATGCCTTAAAAGTGCTGACAGTTTAAAATCGGTGAACCTTTACATTCCCGTCTGTTTTAAAGTTTTGGAATCGGGCCACACAGAACTTCGACTATTTCTCACTTAGGCTCCATCTGTTTGCTAATATTTCTGTAAGCAGGAGATCAAAGTACGATAGCTTTTCAGAGCCAGTTCATCTAGTCTGATTGATTGAATAGACCCATTTGAAAAACACTACTCTGGCGATAACCATCCATATCTGTCCACAAAGCATTCATGCAGTATCCATCGATCTCACCTGAGTGGCAGTAGAAACCCATAGCGAATGAGCACGCCCACCCCCCAGAGCGCCGTGAGCCTGGTGCTGATGTGGTGGAAGTTGTAGTTGCTGCGGGTCAGCAGGTTCCAGGACTCCAGCTCCTCTGCAGTGAAGCGTTTGGTCACCTCGTCATCAACGATGCTCTCCACACCTCGCCGGCAGAAATAGAAGATGTCAGACATGTCAAACTCAGGCTCTGCACCGCCACGCCTCATTTCCTGGATCTCCTGTTCGAGGGACGCTGGCTCTTTAGCAATGATCCCTGTGGAAAAACAAAAGAGCAGGGTTACGACGAAGTCGAAGATATGACATTGGAGGTAACTCATGTGAATGATCTTTTTAGTGTTTCACCATTGCTGTAGGGTTTGTAGAGATGCTGATTCTTCTCTCTGGCTCCGCGCTCCATTCTTAAGGTCGCCCACTGAAAGAAGAATGGGAATTAATCATACAAATGAAATAAATCACACACTGTAATAGTTCAGAACAGTATCCATAGTAGCATCACAGGAACAAAGCATCAAAATAGTGGTATTTGTCCAAATTAAAGAGGCAAAATCATGTTATGGTGATGGTGGTTGTGTTTCATTATGGAATTACATTACATGAGTCATAACATCTTAATTGCACCACTTAATCGTCCTTTTGTTAATCCCTTTTAACATTTATTTTGTATCCCCAATGGCAGGCTGGTCTGAGACCCCAAGAGACCTCATACAGCTGTCATGAGGATGGGGAAACAAACAACATTCAACAGATAAACAGCCTCTGGGGCACCAATTCCACAGAGATACAGCCACCGGGGAGGAGAGAACAACGGCTGATCCGTGTGTCCTTGTGGAGACCTGGAGTTCAGCCAAAGCCCCTGAAAACCTCATGAGTCCATACACCCCATCCACTGACAGTTCCACAGGCTTTTTTTAAAAAAAAAAAAATGGGTCAGCACTGAATTATCAGTTAGAATGAATCATTTTGTTGAACCAGTTCTTCATGATGATTCAGTCGGAATGATTCACAAAGCATCTGCCAATCACTAAGAACTCATATTGGAATCTATAGCCGCGTTTCCACCACAGGAAATTTCCTCAGGAATTACGGACTTTGGGGTGATACTCGGTGTGTTTCGACCGCAGGAATGAGGGTCTAAATGAAGTTCCGGGAAAATTGATTGGTTGACTCCACGCAGTATTTTATTTCAACCACTATTTTTTAAAGTCTGTTGCGGTGCGTGCAGTTGTTTACTATTCAATTCAACAATGGAGTTTAAAAATAAGACAGATGGACCGACGATGAGGTTCAGGCTTTATTAAGCTTATATGCGGTGGACAAAATCCAGCGGGAACTGGAAAGTCACGTGAAGTCCTACATCACTGGACTTAATCTTCACGGTCCTTTAGACCGTGACGGAAATGCAGACAGCAACAGGTCTGGGGAAAAAAAAATGTTCCTGGGACAAATTGTTCCGGGTAATTTTGGTGGAAAATTGGCTTGAAACTAGAGCACTTGACTCAAACGAATCAGTTCAGATTGAAATGAACAGGCTAAAAGAACCGGTTTGTCTTAAACCTGCCACATCATTCTGAACTAAAGGCTGAACTATTTATAAGACCTGCACAAATAAAAATTAATATTGTATGTCCTTGCAGAAACTTGTACAATCTCAAAATAAATCATGTATCTCAGACTCTTTTACTTAATTAAACAAACTTGTATACATTTGAATTGAAATTGGTTTATGTACTCATATAGAAATATATATGAATTAGAAGTTAATCGATATTGGATTTTGCAGATGCAAAAATAATGTGTTTAAAGAAAGGCAATAAACAGATAATTAAGTCGTTTTATAACCTTACATTTGATTAAACTGAATTTAAGACATTTTATCTGTGGGATCCCTGTCAATATCTGCCATATTTTGCCTTGTTTATCTATACCTGCACATGTATGTACACGTGTTCATTCAACATTTGATGTTGCTGCATCTGAATTTCCCCTTAGGGATCATTAAAGTGGATCAGCCAAGCAAGGACAGCAGCTGAGCACCGAGTGTGGAAAGATGTCCATCCGCTGTGTGAAAGTAAACACTGACTCTCTCGTGTTCGCTGATGATGCTGTGACTCAGGGAGTTACGGAAGAGGCAGTCGGGATGGGAAAAGAGTGAACAGTCAAGCTGCTTGTCAGACTAAATTTTGCTCCCCTGTTCAGGGTCACAGGACAGCAGAGTAAGTGGAAGTTAGTCACTGGAAAACAGCCATCTGGAGATTCTTTGAGAGTCTGGAGACAGCCCGAAAGAGTGACTACATCAGTCCAGATGGATGAGAGAGAGTGGAACCGTAGGAAATAGGAAAGGTCACACGCAGCTCCTACTGACATGCATTTAGGAATATTTAGGTACATCATGATTTGATTTGAATTGAGAAAATCACAATGTGATTCTTGATACATTTCAATTTTTCAAATTAAACTGTAAGGCAAATCTTTTGCATTAAAACATGCATTAGGCCTAGTGATTTGCTTCATGTTATCAAAAGTATGTGATATCTTTCATACTTGCTGTCAGTTCCAAAATGAGAATCCTTAAGCTTTAAGAACAGGCCATTGTTTCTCCATTTCTGAATAGAAACATGCAATAGGACTTATTTCTATAACAGTTTACTAACATACTACTTACCATTTCTACAGAATATGGTATGCATACTACAAACAGCATGTCAATTTTCTGTATGCACATAACGCATGGATGACCTACTAAACTGCCAAAATGTGCAGTATTCTAATTAAGAATTAGGAATTACTTAAAGACACAATATGTAGTTTTACGCCACTAGAGGTCGCCTATTCAAAAAGGCTACGATGACGCCGAGACTGAGCACGGATTCATGGGAGATGTCGTCTTGACTTCACAGCCGGTGGAAAAGAATCCGATGGGACTCGGGCAGAAATCATGTTCATGGATGAGATTATTAACGCTACTGTAGTATGAAGCAGAGCAGGGCCGAGTGCTGTGGGAGCTGAACGAGGCCGCTGGAGCGATTGCTAATAAGGGACAGCAGCAGAACTTTTATTATGCCACAGTCGCCGCTTCCGCTTCTTCCGGTCCAGCGTATGTGGGGTAAAGCAGTGCTGTTTATCACATTAGATACATTTGAGTGTGCTGAAAATGTTATAACGTTACTCTGTGCGTTTGCTTGGCGGCTACTATGAGACACTTGTTGCACACTGCAGTAAGCTAGATCAATTTTAGAATATCATATTAATAAATGCTGGATGGCTTGTGTTGCTAAATGACATGCAATTAAATTTAAAACATATTGTATGATGGAGAAACTGCTGTATTACTGTTACTAAAAATAAAGCTGCATCTGATTATGCTATGTTAGCCACTTGACAAAACTGTTTTTCTCTGAGACATTGTAAAAACATGGTACTCACGGAAAATCAAGAAAACGAGATTCAAACCAAAAGACTAACCGTGTTGAGCTATATAACAATAATTAGTTTTCTATGTATAAATGTAACCAAACAGTTGTTCATTTGTCTAATAAAACATATTATATTAAAGTGTCTTTGGTGTTTTAATGGTTTCTACAAAATAAAACCGGAAATTGAGGGTAACGCGGATATGATGTCATTGATAGGCGACACAAATTAAAATAGCTTATTTCTCTGGATTTAAACATTCTTGGATACATCTGGCATAATGCAAGTACACAAGTCAACAAAAATATATAACACTGTTTTAATTTTTGGATATAACACAGAGGTTTTTGGATTTTAATCAAAAAATCAAACATATTGTGCCTCTAAATTAATTCATAAGTGAACATGTATTGATGCAAAATCACCTAAAAATCACCATGTTTGTGAAAGTCTCTTATATTCACCAATGCTGCATTTATTTGTTCAAAAACAGTAATACTCTGAAATATTATTACGACAACTTTCTATTTTATTATATTTAATAATTTATTGCTGTGATGGTGAAGCTGAATTTTCAGAAGGCATTAATCCAGTCTTCAGTGTCACATGATCCTTCAGAAATCATTCTAATATTCCTTATTATTTAACATTTTTTGTTATGCTCAATTAATGAATATATATATTATATATAGAGGTCGACCGATAGTGGATTTTATCTATATCGATAACTCGGTTGGGCCGTACTTGCCTGATAACCGATTAATCAACCGATAGTTTTTAAAATGGATAATGGATAAAAAACAAACATAACATTCCAAGTAAAACAATGCTGAACTGAAATGTGCAAAATGAAATAAATATATAAATATGAATATATTAAAGTGAGAAGTTCTACAGAAAATAATTTAAACATTAAAATATTACAGGTCAAATGTGTTTCTTTAGCTATAACCTAGAAACATGTATGTAAATTTCATAGGTAACTCTTTGCAAGTCCCATTTGTTACTGTGTAAAGACAGCGCACCCTTTTCAACCGCTTCAGCAACGGACGCAACCGGAAAAACAATCGGTATGGATTTTTGCCGATAACCTGTTGTTCCATCAATCAACTATCGGTGCCGATTAATCGGCAAAACCGATGAATCGGTCAACCTCTAATTATATAAATGTCTTTACTGTTACTTTACTTTACTGGGGGGGGACATACTGAACTCAAACTTTTGAATGGTAGTGTACCTGATCCATCAATATGGGATTCACAATCAGTGACCTTATATGTTTTTAGGCTTCTATTTTCATGTAAATTCAAGCACAGAGCTACACGCTGATGATCTGAAGCAAAACAAATTCTCTCTCATATGGTTAAAAAGACGCTTTCTAAATTGGGCACTTGGGGCATTCACAACCTCACCATGAAGTTCACACATTTACAAAACCACTTTGAACCGACGCAAACTGCCAGAGTCCTGCAACAACAATGCATGCTGTCTATAAAGTTTTGCAGATGAAAGAATATGTGACAGCACAGGTTAAAGTGAGGCAAAGTCAAATGACAGCCAGACCCTCCAGACTTACTAATTCAGTCAATCGTGAATGTATGTTCCATTTTTAGCCTGTGGCATCCTCAGTGAAGGGAGAGAGTTCTGAATACTGAACTAAGTAGTAAAACACAGAGCAAAAGACTCCCTGAATGACCTTCCAACTTATATTATGAGACGTTTACACTACAAACAGACCTGGTTTAACTTTCCACAGCTCCTCTGATACTATTGTTCAATAATTTAATCATGAGATAAGCATTGTAAATTGACTCACTCACCTCAAAAAGCTTGATCAGCGACTTCATATACAGTCTGCGGATCCCGAAGGACACGCCGAGGATTGCGGGTACGATGATGAACACCAGAAGAAGGGTGAACCACACCGTGAAGGAAATGCCCAGGAGCATACAGATCAGGCTGTCGAAGGGGAAGAGGTAGGACTCCATCTTGACCAAGAGACGCAGGGAAGGAATGATTTAAAGTGATGGGATTACCTAAACACAGACTGCTGGACTCCTCTATAGTGCCTCAATTTCTGAAGCCTACGCTGAAACACGGCCTTCATGGGCATATAGGGAAAAATTTTCATTTTATATCCATATCCATCAAATTAACACCTTAGGGTGCTAAAGACATGTCTGCGGGACATGTCAGGGTTAAGAAAACCCTGAATGAGACTTAAGTGTTGGAAATATAAATAAATGTGCATAAATATTCAGTCTTTCCTCTTTTCACAGTCTCTTGGGATGAATATTTCTGCATCAATGACCTATTTGAAATGGTCTCACATCACCATCCACTGCCATTTCTGGCATATCTAGAAAAAAGAGAGAAAATATTTATGGAGAAGAGTTAAAATAAGCTCATATTCTGACTTTTTTAAGAAATAAAATGCCTTTTCCTCCTTTTAGAATAATCATCTTAAGCAGAATTATATTCTGAGTAATGAAACGTACTGATAGACACGATTAAACGACTGTAATGAGTATTTCATGGATTGTAACGGACAATTCAACTGCACTCCAAAAGCTAAATATCTATATTATAACACCTAAAGCATATTATTCATCTTTACATCTGAAATAAATGTTAATTAGATCTTAAATGAATCATAGATGGATTAAAACTGAAGATATAGTAAACATTGTTTGTATGCAGATGTAAATGACTGGATGCTAAAGCGCTTACCAACAGCTTCCCTTTTAATCACGTAATTAAACTCCCAAACGTCTTTAAATGTATGAAACCCGCTGTTTATACTAACCTTTTCCCTGAAGATAGCGTTTAAATGCTGATTTGTCTTCTCAATAAAATCCTAATTTGACATTTTAGCAACGTGAGACGCTGCTGTTATTGTTGTTATGCAACAAGTTTAAGAGCATCAGCAGTGGCGCGATGCTCGGCTGCCGCAACTTCCGCTTCCGGTGGGCTGCTTCGACATTGGCTGAGGATGTTTGCCCCTCCTACCGCTGATCTCCGCTGATTCTAGACCAGCGGCGTCTGCATTATTAATAATATCTTGTTACAAATATTATTTTGTTTAAAATACTGTTCTTAGATTGTTTGTATTAAAGTGTAATACAAAAATATTTATTTTTTAAAAACTAACAGTTCACTTTTCGTTCTGTTATATACAAATCGTATTCCATTTGTCTTGTAAACTTACCATAAATGCATTTTATTTATATATATTTGATTGATTTACTCTTGCCCAGACCGTTCAGTATTAAACTCTGAAAATCCATGATCCAATCCATTAATCTATCATACAAATATGAATTATTTTAAAATATAAATTTATTTTATTTTGTTTTGTTTTAATGAAATAAATAGAAGCAATGTTCCCGGGGGAATGTTTGGAGGATTTTATAACCAAGAAAAAAACAAAAAAAAAAAACGTTTTTAAAGCATTTTAAAAAAAAACTGAACGTTTTGAACTTTCAGAAAGCATTCAGAAATAACGTTTTCATAACATTTTCAAAATTTTAGAATAGAATGTTCCTCTAACGTTTACATAAAACAAGAAAAAACGTTAATTAAAAAACCCGGACGTTTTGAACGTTTAAAAACATTCAGGGGAAATAAAATAAAATAAAAATCATAACTTAAGGGCTTAGAAAAAAAAAAAAGAAGAAGAAGTTTCTGTCATTAATTACTCACCCTCATGTCGTTCCAAACCCGTAATACCTTCGTTCATCTTCGGAACACAAATTAAGATATTTTTGATAAAATCCGAGAGTTTTTTTTATCCCCTATATAAAGCAACATTTAGCCTACCACATTCAAGTTCCAGAAAAGTAGGCCTAGTAAAGATATCGTTAAAACAGTCAACGTGACTACAGTGGTTCAACCTTAATGTTATGAAGCGACGAGAATACTTTATGTGCGCAAAAACAAAACAAAAATAACGACTTTATTCAACAATTTCATCTCTCCCCTGTCAGTCTCCTATGCAATTTACGTTGTATAGACAGGCTGTTTTGTTTTGCTTTACTTCTTTTCTGGACCTTGAATGTGGTAATTACGTTGCTTTCTATGGGAGATTAAAAAACCTCTCGGATTTCATCCAAAATATCTTAAAGGTGGGGTATCCATTTTTTTAACTACACTGTTTGGAAGTTAGTCGGCCGATACCAACAACAAACATCTAACTAAGCAGCATCAGGAGGCGTATGACGGTCATGGAGACAGAACGAGCAAGATGAAAATGAGAAATGAGACACATTACAAAAGAGCTCAAAAGAATATCACTGGAATGAAGGTTTATAACTGGGGAAGTACTTTAGGACCGGCGTTAATATTAGAAAAGCTTTCCAGCGCTGGAGAGAGCTAAACGGGAAGGCCTGAAAACAGACGCAGAGGCTGCTTTGATCCTGCTTTTCATGCGAGTAAAACTGGGTTTGAGTGTCATGATTGTCTGAAACTGCTGTGCTGTTGGCGATTAACAAACAAACTCTTGTTTGTATTTATTCTTGTGTACTGTACGTTCATTTTTTGCGCTTCCTTGTCATTCGTTCATCAACTGCGCTTTATTTTTAGTGAAGCATTTTGTAGCGGATCAGTTGTGATACACAGACACCCACTCTCGTATTGTGTGTGTAACAGTGGCCAGATAGTGAGAGTTGAGCAGTTAAACCACTGTGTACTGACAACCGCTAGAGAATGTGGTGTTTAGCGTTATTGTCAGTGCACTTGCCTCGCATGCCAGCAGCAGACGGGCCGGGGTTCGACACCATCTCGGAGCAGGGTTGTTAGGATTGAAAAGTGAGTTTTGGAGGCGGAGCAATGAAGAGAGGGGTGGGTTTGTTTGGGTTGATTTCAGATATCAACAATGTTCAACAGCGTTGTTGAAAAATAACATACCCCACCTTTAATTTGTGTTCTGAAGATGAACGAAGGTCTTACGTCATTAGGTCTTATTTCATTCCTATTACTGAGAGCATTGTGAAATTGACATTCATAAGTCTTAAATAAGTCTAAGGTTGAAATACATGCCTGACATACTGCAGAACCATCTCTGGCCAGATGCTGGAGCTGGAACTCTACTATACGCCTAATCAGGTAACACAAACACGTGGCTCGGAGTAACTAGTTGATTGCATTTGAAATAAAATATATTCTAACAACAAAAATGGATTGCACTGTCTATATATGTATGACTTATCCTTTGTTATAAAATGTGTCTGTTTGCGATGTTACATGTGGGTCATTACCATTGTTTAGTCTTGGTGTTTGAGGAATACAAGTTAAAAACGAACTCTTTGATTGCACAACTCTTTAATGAAATCTACACTCTACAAAAAGTCGTTTTGGCATGCATAGAATAACTCAGTTAAGACAAACTTGAAATCACACAAATAAGATACAACAAAATCCAATCTCTCTCTCTCTCTCACACACACACACACACACACACACACACACACTCTCTCAAATAGTGAATTAAGGTCAAAAGACGCTCATCTGTTAACTGAACTCACAACATTTAAATACAGGACAAAACTACACAAAGTATGCTTACGGTAGGCTACTCCGCTGTGTTGACTCATAATTGCATCAGCACTAGCATTCATGCAAGACAATGTGCAAACAAGGGCAGTTCTTTATGGCAAATCTTTCTCAACATTTCAAAAAATATGTCCAGACATACAGTAGTGCATAGGTCCAATGTATACAATAAATAGCAAATGATTGATAGCAAAGATTTCCAGCATTTCCCAGTACATTGATATATAAAATAAAATCTTTGTGATAATCTAATATATCATAGGCTACTGTAAAACAGCCAGAGTCTTTTAAAGGGAAACTATACACACTCATCTCTCTACAGTTTACAAATATTAATAAATAGCTTAAAGAAACAGCAATGTTATTGCAATTTGATGCACCCTACTGTCAGGTGTGAGATGCCAGTAAATTATAGTACTGGATATTCTGATGCTTATTAGCTGAGCAGTTTGATCACACGCTCTTTTGAAAGGTTGCTCTCGGGGCGGTTTTTGCATCAGACCCCTCGCAGGCTTTTTATGGGGTAAAAAACCCTGTTACACAAATATATATCACAGTATTAGTGAGGCATCCTCTCATTCCCATTGTTGGCTTCTGGGCTTCATGAAAGCTGTCATGGAGGGTTATAGTGCAGCTCTTTCATTTGTAGTTTGAGGTCAGAGGTTATATTCCAGAAGTTCCTCTTGTGAGGCTGCTCCCATTTCCTCATAATCTTTCCTCTCCTCTTCACCTCCTCTATCCTCCTCTTCCTATGTCGGAGCACAGGACATCCAGTTTTTGATGTGGTTTGTCCACCTTTCCTCTAGCGAGACATCATTCGCACAAATTCTGAAGGAAGAAAGACCAGAAATTGGTTTAATTTAACACTGAAATACTCAATTTAACAACAGGTCCTATAAACTGTGTGTGCGTGTATATATATATTATATATATATATAAAAAAAAAAAAAAAAAACACATACTAGGGCTGGGACAAAAAAAATGATTAATCTCGATTAATAGATCGATTCTGAGATTTTCTGAATGCATTGCAATTCTCTCTTGAATCGATTCTGAGCTTAGTTTTTAACAGCAGATGGCGCTCTAGGCTAGTTTTTAACCACACACTCAAATGCTCACGAAGAAGAATGCTCATGCGTTCGCCTGAGTCAGAAAAAGTATTTGCACCAGTGTTTCCAGACGTACGATAATTATCGATAATTTTAACCTCTGTACGATGTACGATCAATAATGAATACCCATAATGTACGATAATTTCAGAATTTTGTGACACTTCAAATGATGGTCGTTGTAATCATAGGGCTTATACTCAGTTGCTGTGTTTGTGCTGCTGTTTAATAATCTTTTGAAATGTAGCAAACTGGCAGCTCCAGTAGTAATGAATATTTATGTTGAACTAGCATGTTCAAACCTTTTAAAAAGGAATTTATACCTGTATGATAATGCTGGACCCGTTCGGTTTGGAAAATGGATGATTGATTCAGCTGCGGGTGCCATCTCCTGGCGAGACGCGGGAATTCATTCAGCGTGCGACTCTCACAGTGCATTATGGGTATTCTCTAGCCGTTGAGCGTGCATCGGTTGTACACTCGTTATTGCGGTGCATTGTGGGATTGAATGAGTGCACTCAACATCGTCCACTATGGTTTCGGACACCACTACAAATGGCTGTCCCCTTAAATAGTGCCCTATTTAAGGGTATAGGGGGCGATTTCAGACACAGCCATTGATCTAGCTGTGGATCCTACGTCAACGTCCATCTCATCTCACGTTACGTTTTCTCGGCCAATCATCGTGGAGAACGACTCTCTCTCACGAGCACAAGTTAACGTTCCTGCCACGGTGCTAAGTTAGGTCAGTTGTTTCCGACTAAGGTACGCCTAGTTATTTATCTATTGTGGTAATTTGCAGGTCGTGTCAAAAAGTTGTTGGTCTAGATAAATAGCTGTATTCTGTACGTTTGACTCGTCAAGTCACATTTATTTATAAATCGCTCTTTACAATGCAGATTGTGTTAAAGTAGCTTTACAATGATAGAGGGAACATAATTTTGGCTGTACAGCAGCTCTAGAAGAAAACAGTGTGACTGTTCAGCTTAAATAAGTTCAGTACTGAGTCATTCCGTTTAAAAAAAATCATTAGTTATTAATTTAGTTAATTTATCTATACAGCAGCTCAGATCATAATATATAAAGAAAAGTCATGTACAATAATTTTCTTCCAAATACGATAATTTTGAGCTTCTGGTACGATACTTGAACTTTTCCAATCTGGCAACACTGATTTGCACCTCAGAATGCTTTTATGACGCAAGATCAATGTAAACGGCCCACTGCAAACACCCTTGTAATTCACTTCAACCTTTTCAAAATTTATGAATGATTAGTTTATAGAAGGTTCAAGTGGTGTGTGTAAGGAATTCGAAGCAAGCAGAGTACGGCTGTTTCTAAGCATGTAGAGCCATCTGCTGTTAAAAACTAAGCTCAGAATCGATTCAAAAGAGAATCACGAGATTATATATATATATATATATATATATATATATATATACACACACACACACACACATACATACATACAGTGCCCTCCACAATTATTGGCACCCTTAGTAAATATGAGCAAAGGCGGCTGTGAAAATAAATCTACATTGTTTATCCTTTTGATATTTCATTCAAAAAATTCACAAAGTTCTAACCTTTCATTGAAGTAAAACAATTGAAAGTGGGGGGGAAACTCACATTATGAAATAAATGTTTTTCTTCAATACATGTCAGCCACAATTATTGGCACCCCTAGAAATTCTTATAAGTAAAATATCTCTGAAGTATATTCCCATTCATATTTACATTTTTAGCATACCAGGGTGATCATGAATATGAAATTGTCCAGCCATGACTTCCTGTTCCACAGGAGTATAAACATGAGGAAACACAAAGGCCAAATTCTCATAATCATTTATTGCAATGAGAAAAACCAAAGAATATAGTTTTGATGTGCAGCAAAAGATTGAGCTTCACAAAATAGAAAATGGCTATAAGAAAAAAGCTAACGCATTGATAATCCCCATTTCCACCATCAGGGCAATAATTAAGAAGTTCCAATCAACTAAAGATGTTACAAATCTGCCTGGAAGAGGACGTGTGTCTAAATCGTCCTAATGCATGGAGGAGGAAAGTTTGAGTGGCCAAAGACTCTCCAAGGATCACAGCTGGAGAATTGCAGAGATTAGTTGAGTCTTGAGTCTCAGAAAGCCTAAAAAAAATGATCAAACAGTTGTTCGGGGGGGTTTCAAGAAAAATCCTCTGCTCTCATCCAGAAACAATCTCCAGCATATTCAGTTGTCAGACAAGACTGGAACTTCAAAAGGGACCGGCTTCTATGGTCAGATGAAACTAAAACAAGAGCTTTTTGGCAGCAAACCCACCAGATGGGTTTGGCGCACACATGGATAAAAAGTACCCCATGCCCACGGTTAAATATACTGCTGGATCTTTAATGTTGTGGGCCTATTTTTCTGCTGGAGGTCCTGGACATCTTGTCAGATACATGGTATCATGGATTCTATCAAATACCAACAGATAAAAAAAATCAAAACCTGACTGCTTCTGCTAGAAATCTTATAATGGGCCGTGATTGGATCTTCCATCAGGACAATGATCCAAAACAAACATCAAAACCAACACAAAAATGTGTCACTGAGCACAAAATGAAGCTTCTGCCATGGCCATCCCAGTCCCCTGACCTGAACCCTAAAGAAAATGAGTGGAGTGAACTGAAGAGAAGAAGCACCGACATGGAGCTGGGAATCTGAAGGATCTGGAGAGATTCTGCATGAAGGAATGGTCTCTGATTTAGGTGTTCTCCAAATTCATCAGGCATTACAGAAGACTTAGAGCGGTTATCTTGGGAAAAGGATGTAGCAATAATTGGGTGGCAATAATTGTGGCCAACGTGAACTACAGAAAAACATTTATTTCATAATGAGCTCCCCCCCCCCATTTTCAATTGTTTTACTTCAATGAAAAGTTAGAATTTTGTGAATTTTTTGAAAGAAAGAGCAAAAGGATAAACAATGAAGATTTATTTTCACAGCTGCCTTTGCTCATATTTACTAAGGGTGCCAATAATTGTAGAGGGCACTGTACACACACACACACACACACACACACAATTCAATTTGGGATAAAGGTTTTTAAAGAAATTAATACTTTTGTTGAGCAATGATACATTACACTGATCAAAAGTGACAGTAAAGATATTTACAATGATACAAAAGATTTCTATTTCGAATAAATGCTGTTATTAAACTTGATATGTCTATTTATTTTGCTGTCCAAACTGAGCATGATTATTATTATTATTAGTTGCCTTGTATTATTTTGACATTTGCCATTGTTTTCCCTTGCTGTCTGTGACCCAGTTTTGGCTCACAACCCATCATTTGGGAACCACTGCTCTATAAATTCTTGCTTTATAAAAATCCTTTGCACAAAAAAATAAACGTACTATTGACCTCGGATGAGTCAAAGTTAGCCTGAGCTCAAAATACAGCAAGAGGACGTTCAACTGTCACACCTCCGGACGTCAACTGGAATAACAGTGCTAGCTATTTTTGTCCTTCCCGTTTTCATGCTCTTTTTGCGCGTGGTTAATCTGAGAGGTGAAATAATCCCGTGGTTAAGAGATAATCTGGTTGACAGCTCTACTACTGTCACTTTACCGCCTTCACCATGATGAGATTCAATAGCAGCTAAACTGTGTGACACAGCGGCTCACAGCAAGAGGCACCAAAATATATAATAATAGATCCAAAAATAGGGATCATTTGTCTCAGTCGTTTTTTTGCATATTCTATATTTTGCGTTGCATTTTCCCCTGAAGTCTACTAATGTTAGGCAAGGTTTCTTCCATCTTCTCTCTGAAAGAAGTTTGGGCTGTGAACATTAGAGTACGTCTATGTATTTTTTATTTTAAAAGCACAAGGAAAATCTGTTTTCCCTCATGAAATGTCCCGTTTAAGTACTTTCAAAAGGTTGATTGCTACTTTAATAACTTTGAGAACAAAAAGATAATTAAATTTGGGATTAAACCCTGGCATTATCACTTAACATAATTAAATTTTACTGCAGATTCCAAAATATGGATGAGAGACACTGAGGAAACGTGAATCTAATATTTTTTGGATTATTGTGGACAGATAATTGCGATCTTTTTCTCCTGGGCCGCATAAACGGATTCACGCAGCAATATGCAGCAGTGAAATTAGCATTACTAATTAACAGTGCAAAATCAACACAAGGTTGCTCACCTTCAAAGTCGACGTGCCCGTCTCCGTTTAAATCGATGTCCCGCAGAATGTCCTCCAGATCTCTGTGACCCACCTGAAGGAAAGAGAATCAATAAAACGATGAAAGGAGAATTGGATGAGAGCTAAAAGCTTTCAGATGGTTCAGCATGGTAAATAACAGCACCTGCTGGCCCAGCAGTTTCTTCATGGCCTCTCTTAGTTCTGCTGTACTGATCTGACCGTCTCCGTTGGTGTCAAACTGAGAGAAGATAACAAAAGAAGAGTGTTTAGACGTTTAAATGTTCTTGAGCATGTTTGGATCCAAATTATGCTGCTCTGAATGGCAATTTTGAGCAATTACTATGTTTTACAAAGAAAGCAGGAAGTCTACACAGAAATGGTACATGTTTTTTGTTATTTGCTAACGTTATTTCTTCATTTACCCCTTATTTTTCAATTTTCTGCCATTTTCTTTGTGAGCTATTTTTATGCTGTGTGGCATCACCTGCCACCCTTCACATTATGGATGCACTATTAATTGAAATAAAATCGAAATCATCATTTGGCGTGCGATTATCAAATCGCAAAGGCTGCAATTTAATTAAATAAATATACAGTATGCGCTACATGTTTCAGTTTGAGGCGTGACACTGTGTTCTTAACACGCGAGCAGCTCATTATCCGCTGGTGTTTGCAACATGTTTCCCTGCGGTTTTCCATCAAAATAAAAGTTTGAAAATGAAGATAATAGCATTGTACAGCGAAGTATTACAATAGTAATATTTCTTATTTTGTTTTTTAGTAATTTTAATATGGTCTTTATTTAATTATTATTATTATTATTATTATTATTATTATTATTATTATTATTATTATTATTATTATTTCTAGCCACATTTTGGCCAAATTGTGCAGCCCATCAAGCAAGCACAGCAGACCTGGAATTTAAAAAAAACAAAAAAAAACCACACATTTTAAATAACAATCACAATTTTTATAAGCTTTTTATTATTTATTTTTACAGTTGTGATGAAAATAAAATAACTATTATCATATTATTTTTCTTAAATGCTTGATTTTTATTATGCAGTGAAATATTACAATAGTGATATTTATTATTTTGTTTTTATTTAGTAATTTTTATATTTTTATATAATAATAATAGTATATTAATAATAATTATAATCATAAATATAATAATAACAATAATTATTATTATTTATAGCCATACAGATATATAAATCACAACATTTTGGACAAAATTGTGCAGCCTTACAAACAAGCACAGCAAACCTGGGATTTGTTAAAAAATTGCATTTTAAATGACAATCACAATTTTTATCAGAAAAATCGCTATTTGATTCTTACAGTTGTAATGTAAAATTAAAATATTATTATATTATTTTCTTAAATGTTCAATTTTTTATTGTGCAGTGGAGTATTACAATAGTAATATTTCTTTGTTTGTTTTTATTTAGGAACTATATAATAATAACAATAAATGATGATGATAATAATAATATCTAATTATTATTATACAATGCTATAAATTAATAATAATAATAATAATAATAATAATAATAATTTTATTGGTCAATTGTGCAGCCCTACAAACAAGCACAGCAAACCTGGATTTAAAAAAAAAAAATTTTTACTGTTGTAATGTAAAATAAAATAATTATTATATTACTTTTCTTAAATACTTCACTGCACATTTTATTGTGCAGTGAAACAATTTCATTTTTATTTAGTAATTTTTATATAACTAATACTAATAATAATAATAATAATAATAATAATAATAATAATAATTATTATTATTATTATTATTATCATTATTTTATAGCCATACTATATAATGTATATAATCACAAAATTCTGGCCCTATACAAACAAGCACAGCAAAGCTGGAATGTTTTTAAAATTGCATTTTAAATCACAATCACAATTTTTATAAGAAAAAAAACAAAAAAAAACAAATCACAATTTGATCATTTCCCCAAATCGTGATTCCTACCTCACTCACCTCTTTGAAAGCGTCTCTCAATTCCTTTACTCCGATCATATCTGCCGTCTCAGCCAGAAGTTTGGGGCCCATCAACTCCACAAAGTCCTCAAAATCCACATGTCCCCCGACTATAAGACAGAGAATGTTACAAAACTTAGTGAGCTTCCTATAGGGAGCATCAAAAAGAGACCTTCATGTTGAACAGAACTTGTTGATTTGTCGTTGCTTACGGTTCATGTTGATCTGCTGGCTCAGTTCGATGAGCTCCATCTCAGTGGGCATGTATCCCATGGTTCTCATGCAGTTCCCCAGGTCTTTGCAGCCAATGAAGCCGTCTTTGTCTTTATCAAACTCTTTGAAGGCTTCTCGTAGCTCTGTGAAGATGGAAACCAGGTCAGGAAAAAAAAAAAAAAAAAAAAAAAAAAAAAAGAGGACAGTTGAGAGGGAGTCGGAGATGATGAAAAAAAGAATATTTTATAATACATTTATGCTTCCCTCATGCACTCTGCTTTGAAAACAATTTGGAAGACAAAGCACTTACAACACAGCACAACAATGCGTCTACGATTGACCAAAACACTTGTAACTAAATACTCCATTGCAAACCCTTTTTACTCAAAATGAAGTAAAAGCTCTTCAAATTAAAATGAAAGAATTGACACATTATATTGGAGTATGCTGTGAAATTTCATAGTGAGAATTTGAAAAAGCCAAAAATTATATGCATGTGATCAAAACACTTAATATTCTTACTTAATAACACTTAATAACTGACTCTAGTTCAGTTTAGTTTAGTATCATACAATCAACCTAATAACGGCATGTTTACTATGAATGGCTTCTATTTAAAATGCATTCGCAGGGAACAGAGGGTGAGATAATCTTTGTCTTATTAAAAGGCTTTATGAAAGACGCTTATGAAATTAAAGGTTTGAATGTTGAATATTCAAAAACTAGATTTGCATTTCAAGTGTTTTCAAGGCAGCAAAAGAATAGTTTTAGCTAATCCCATGTTTTATAGATGCACGTCCTTTTTACTAGTGTAAAAAGTACACACACACACACACAGACACAATTTATTCCTGTGATATCAAAGCCAGATTTTCAGCATCATTATAGTCTTCAGTGTCACATGATCCTTCAGAAATCATTCTAATATGCTGATTTGCTGCTCAAGAAACATTTCTGATTATTATCAATGTTAAAAACAGCCTAATAAAATGCTGCTTAATATTTTTGTGGAAACATGATACATTTTCCAGGATTCCTTAATAAATAGAAAGTTCAAAAGAACAGCATTTATTTGAAATAGAAATCTTTTGGAGAATTATATGTATTTGTGTCTTTACTGTATCTTTTCTGTACCAATTTAATGGATCCTTGCTGAATAACAGTATAAATTTATTTAAAAGAAAATCTCACTGAACACAAACTTTATATATTTCTACTGTATATATACAGCAGTGAGCTAGAACTTACCATCCATTTCCTCTGGTCTCAGCTCTCTGTTCTGCAACAAAATAAACAAAGTAATCAACAACAATCCACTTAAATGTGTGCAGTTTTGTTCCACTGATGCCAGAAGTCAGCTGTATCCTCCTCCCACTCTGAAGAATACAGTCATTTAATTCAACGCACCATTTCCTGCTACAGAGAGAAACTTATTACAGCATTAGGATCACAATGGCACATGTAAACTAATACACCCAACCTTTTCATGGGTTTCCCCCCCCGTCTCTAACGGAATTAATGTCTGGATTTTAAATTCGATCTTCCCATTTGGATTAAGTCATTTGAAACAGCACACAAAAACTCAGGATTGATCTCTCATAATCAGCTCAAGCAGTTAGTTTCTTTGATCCCAGCATTCCCTGTTCCACACATCTCCTCGAACACAAGCACACACAGGGCTCACCTCCAAACACTTTCTGAGCTCCTGCAGAAGAACTCAATCACGTGACCCTGACCCGAGACCCCTGCGGAGGCTAACGAACGCAGATCCCTGCAGCTCATACATAAACCCCAAGCACGTAGTGCTGCTTCTTTATGACTGTCTGCAAACTGTATTGCAAAACTGTATCAGTGTGTACCATATTTTGCACATGTATATTCAAAAACTATGTATATTAATATAGTTCATAACTATATATATATATATATATATATATGTGTGTATGTGTGTGAATATATGGACACATTATAGGTAACCACTCTGATGGGTTCAGTTCAGTGAAGAAATTGTCATACTGATTCAAACCAGTAACTCGTCTATTCATTAAAAGAACCTATGAAAGCTTGTTTCCAACATGAAATAAAAATAAGGTAAAGGTAATTGCGACTTTCTCACAATTCTGACTTTTTTTCCTCGCAATTGCGAGTTTATATCTCGCAATTCTGACTTTATAAGATGCAATTGCGAGTTTATATCATGCAATTCTGACTTTATAACTCGCAATTGTGTTTAAATCTCACAATTCTGAGAAAAAAGTCAGAATTGCGAGTTATAAAGTCAGAATTGCATGATGTAAACTCAAAATCGCATCTTATAAAGTCAAAATTGCGAGATATAAACTCGCATTTTTGACTTTTTTTCTCAGAATTGTGTTTATATCTCACATTTCTGACTTTATAACATGCAATAGTGTTTAAATCTCACAATTCTGAGAAAAAAGGTCAGAATTGTAAGATAAAAAGTCGCAATTACCTTTTTTATTTAGTGGTGGAAACAAGCTTCCAAAGAACTGGCTCATAAGAATCATTTGTTTGGAAATCAGACACTGGTAGCACTGAATGTTTTTGTAAATTCAGTAAAATGAACCGGCTCCTATTCACTCTTTCGGGAATCAAGACATATTTGGTTGCGCTATATATGTTTTAAATCCACTGAAAAGAACCGGCTCATGAGAGTCACTTGTTCAGGAATCAGATTTGTCGTGCTGTATGTTTTTGATCCATTAAAAGAACTGGCTCATAAGAATCACTTGTTTGAAAATCAGACACAGTAAAAAAGAACCGGCTCCTATTCACTCTTTCGGGAATCACAAAAATTTGGTTGCGCTATATGTTTTTGATTCATTGAAAAGGGCCGGCTCATAAGAGTCACTTTTGTGTGAATCAGATTAGTCACGCTATATGTTTTTGATTCATTAAAAGAACAGTCTCATAAGAGTCATTCATTCGGCAATCACACTACATTGGTCATGCTGTGTGTTTTTGATTCATTAAAAAGAGTCATAAGAGTCATTCATCCGTGAATCAGACTGCAATGTTCTGGGTTGTACATAGGCTACTCTGTGTTTGCTTATGTCTGCATCCTGCAAAGACAAATCAATAGAGACGTTTCTTGTCATTTTGCAGTACACAGTCATCACATTCAGTATAGGCTGTGATATTGTATCATATTCAGTACATACTTTGAACTCGGGTAAAATATGATTTCTTTTGCTGTATTGCTGAAGATTCAACAGCAGGGAAACACTGCTGTATTTATAAGGTGCTTAATCCCCATCATTTTAAACACTTTTTGCCTTCATTAGTCCATTTTAACTACAAATATTCCATGTAATCTCTCATTGAGCTCATAAAAGCTGTTTACATAAATAATTACACAATAACTGGCAAAATGCTGTTTAAAAATATAGCATGTCACACCACAGGAAAAGGGATGTCAAATACCCATTTGCAGATGATCTCTGTATTTTGACTAGAGATTACCATTTTTATGGAGTACAGATTACATTTCCGAAATATTTTTGATTTATTTCATGATCTCTGGAATGCTTGATTCTGGTAATTCAACTAAACTGTATATACAAAATTTGTCAATTTGTATATACATTTAAACTAATATTTAATGTGTATTATTTTTTATCTATTTGATAGCGTAAAGTCAGCCAGTAGATATTGCAAAATAAACTCTTTCAGGATAATGTAACTATTTTGTGATGATGACTATACTTAATCCCTTATATAAAATTCAATGCATATAGTGTGTTTTTCTGAAGTCTGAAATTTGAGAAGATAAGTCAGAACTTGTTTTGCATTATCATATGTGTGTGTAGATGTGCATGTCCAGACTTACGTACAGCCTTCCGGCTCTCAGCGAAGCCCTTGCGGAGGAAGATGCAGGCGGGCCCCAGCACATTGTGCATGTATGTTGAGTTCTGAGCCAAGGCCGCGAGGGCCTCTCCAGATGTCACCCCTTCCTCACATGACTGCACTGCTTTGTAGCTGCGCTTCCGGTCCTGAGTGCAGCCATCATGTCCCAACAGCCCCGGACAAGTAAGTGAAAAGGAAACGTGGTGTAAAGACACAATTAGAAACTACACGGTTCTCTGTCCGACACAATGGATGGACGGGTCAGTCAGTCAATTCAGTCAGCCGTCAGGTCAAGTGATTGGTTGAAAATTAATTAAAACTGTTTTAGTATCTTTCTGTGAGCTGAGAATTTGCACTTAATGTGATTTACCCAACTGGAGCAGCATTTTTGCATTCAGGTTCTCCTGGGAAGTTCCTATTTATGAGATCAAGGTCCTATTTATGAGATTTTAGTTGCAATAAAATTGATTTTCTTGACAGCATCATATTTCTCTCTAATCGTTGTCTTATGTATTTCAGCATTCTTGTGCTGCTACAGAGGATGATGGGAAATGTAGTTTAGTCACACAAATCCGTCTCTTAAATGTGCTAATTGGGTATTTTCTGGCAAGCTTTACTGCTATTTTTCATCGACAGTGCACAAAATGCATAAACTAAACTGCAAACTAAATCATGGCCATACCCGCCTCTGTATTATTTTTCCAGAGCTATATATAAGTGAAGCTGTGAAATAACTGTCCGATATTAACTTTACTTTAATGCTGCAAGGATATTGCACAACAGCAAGATAACAGACTTTCTCATGAGCTGTCTCAGTGATCTAATAGCGCTCTCCAATGCCAAAATGTTTGAGATGACCAATCAAATCAAAGTAGGTGGGCTTTACTGTTCACAGAGGCTGCTATAGCATGAATTACAGAGCGACAATTCAGTTGAGAATTCAGCTAAATGAAACATTTAATATGTGAAAGTTGTTTTGCGATAGGAATGTTAAACAACTGACAGAATTGATCAGCTATGCAAATAAACTTTGTCTTATTTTGACACGTTCAACTGAATGTTTACATAATGTAATTGTCAATGAGGTGTTTTCAGCATATTAGGCATTAGATTAATAATGAATGTTCACATATTGTGAATGTTAGTTACCTAGCTTTCCTGGTATTTTTTAGTAAATTCACTTGTCTAAGAAAATTATTCATAAAACATACATATAACCTAATTTGTATCCTCCTTACCTTTTCTAATTTGCACGATATGTAAACACTTTATCGGATGGAAAACTGAATTCTGCACATGTACGATGATGTAGAAAAGGTATAATGACGTATGACACATGGCACAAACTGTTGTTGTTGAATATAGGCCCTGTTTACACCTGGTATTAATATTTTTTTTTTAGTTGATCCGATCACAAGTGGACAACGTTAAATACAGGTGTAAACGGGGTCTAAAACATTTCCAGCTTGTCCAATTTTAGCCTCTTCCAGAGGTAGTCGAAAAACACATTCGCTGGAAACCGGATTGCTTTCGTAGTGTAGGAGCTCATGTGGTCGAATGCTTTCGAACAGCCACTTACGACCGCCTACTGACCTAATACGTTATCATTGTGGGACGTGTTGTCGGGAAGCGTGCTGGTCAGATGGCATTTAAGTTTTGCTGGGCTGAAGCAGAAAGTTTATTTTGAAACACAAAAAAGAAGCAATAAATCATGGTTGGCCATCTAGTGAGACCAGGTGCCTCATCTCGGTGTGGGCAGAAGATGTAGTCGAAAGAAAACTAAGTCAACTTGTTCCGAAACATCTTTGTTTGCTAACAACAAAAGAAACAGAACTCTGACGTAATATTAGTACGCATCGACATTTAACCCTCCCACTGGTGTTTTGACAAAAACAGAGGGACCTGCCCATAAACCCTCCACTTGAAGTAATAAGGACGGAAGCGGTCGACAGAGGACAAATGAGACAGATTAAAACACAGGAATGTGTCTCCCTTGTCTACTTGATAGGGCCCTAGTGTCATAAATGTTTGTCGGGTCATTCTAAAATTGTCCTTGCACCCATCATCTGTGAAGTGGTGTAGGACAAAGTTGTCCCACCAGTCCTTGCTTCAGACTCATCCACAGACACCTTGTTTTGGGTGGGGAAATGTCATTTTCACTGCTTGATAAATATAAGCAGCATGGCACAAAGCTTCATGTGCTCGTCGTCTCCTAATTAGGACCCGAACAAGAAGCAATGAAAGGATGATGCTTAGTATGCGCCAACAGCGGGAAACTCTGTATTTGTGCAGTGTGCGCATGTCAAAAAAATCAATTCCGATTTGAAGCTTGTGATATATAAACGCGCACATCAACCCAATCATTTAATTTAGCGTTCATGTAAACACTATGTTCGGATTCATCAATCGGAATGATTTCATTCAAAAACAAAAGAGTGTCCATGTAAATGTAGCAAATGAGTTAAAGTTCCTATATTAAAGTGCAAGAATTCAGTAAATTATCTTTTTCTTTTCTTTTTTTATCAGACAATTGAATTTTTATATATATATATATATATATATATATATATATATATATATATATATATATATATATATATATATATATATATATATATATATATATATATATACAGGTGCTGGTCATATAATTAGAATATCATCAAAAAGTTGATTTATTTCACTAATTCCATTCAAAAAGTGAAACTTGTATATTATATTCATTCATTACACACAGACTGATATATTTCAAATGTTTATTTCTTTTAATTTTGATGATTATAACTGACAACTAAGGAAAATCCCAAATTCAGTATCTCAGAAAATTAGAATATTGTGAAAAGGTTCAATATTGAAGACACCTGGTGCCACACTCTAATCAGCTAATTAACTTAAAACACCTGCAAAGGCCTTTAAATGGTCTCTCAGTCTAGTTCTGTAGGCTACACAATCATGGGGAAGACTGCTGACTTGACAGTTGTCCAAAAGACGACCATTGACACCTTGCACAAGGAGGGCAAGACACAAAAGGTCATTGCAAAAGAGGCTGGCTGTTCACAGAGCTCTGTGTCCAAGCACATTAATAGAGAGGCGAAGGGAAGGAAAAGATGTGGTAGAAAAAAGTGTACAAGCAATAGGGATAACCGCACCCTGGAGAGGATTGTGAAACAAAACCCATTCAAAAATGTGGGGGAGATTCACAAAGAGTGGACTGCAGCTGGAGTCAGTGCTTCAAGAACCACTACGCACAGACGTATGCAAGACATGGGTTTCAGTTGTTGCATTCCTTGTGTCAAGCCACTTTTGAACAACAGACAGCGTCAGAAGCGTCTCGCCTGTGCTAAAGACAAAAAGGACTGGACTGCTGCTGAGTGGTCCAAAGTTATGTTCTCTGATGAAAGTAAATTTTGCATTTCCTTTGGAAATCAGGGTCCCAGAGTCTGGAGAAAGAGAGGAGAGGCACACAATCCACGTTGCTTGAGGTCCAGTGTAAAGTTTCCACAGTCAGTGATGGTTTGGGGTGCCATGTCATCTGCTGGTGTTGGTCCACTGTGTTTTCTGAGGTCCAAGGTCAACGCAGCCGTATACCAGGAAGTTTTAGAGCACTTCATGCTTCCTGCTGCTGACCAACTTTATGGAGATGCAGATTTCATTTTCCAACAGGACTTGGCACCTGCACACAGTGCCAAAGCTACCAGTACCTGGTTTAAGGACCATGGTATCCCTGTTCTTAATTGGCCAGCAAACTCGCCTGACCTTAACCCCATAGAAAATCTATGGGGTATTGTGAAGAGGAAGATGAGATATGCCAGACCCAACAATGCAGAAGAGCTGAAGGCCACTATCAGAGCAACCTGGGCTCATTATAACACCTGAGCAGTGCCACAGACTGATCGACTCCATGCCACGCCGCATTGCTGCAGTAATTCAGGCAAAAGGAGCCCCAACTAAGTATTGAGTGCTGTACATGCTCATACTTTTCATGTTCATACTTTTCAGTTGGCCAAGATTTCTAAAAATCCTTTCTTTGTATTGGTCTTAAATAATATTCTAATTTTCTGAGATACTGAATTTGGGATTTTCCTTAGTTGTCAGTTATAATCATCAAAATTAAAACAAATAAACATATGAAATATATCAGTCTGTGTGTAATGAATGAATATAATATACAAGTTTCACTTTTTGAATGGAATTAGTGAAATAAATCAACTTTTTGATGATATTCTAATTATATGACCAGCACCTGTATATATATACACAGTTGGCAGAAGCCAGAGATATAGGGTAGTAATATCCCACATCCGAGTTTGCATGAAATGTACCATTAGGGATATGGTTGTTTGACAGGAATGTTGTTCCAAGACCAACAAAGGCTGTTGATCCAGGAACATGTCCTACTTGGGTAAATCACATTGTTCCAGACTTTGCCCTCTATTCTCTCTTCCCTCTCAGCAACTGACAGAACCTTTAAGATCAGATATCGTTCAAACTGAATAATTCATCCACTTTCATCCTCGCGGCACACTGCCACAATGCCATGCCATTTGATTGCTGCCATAAAAACAAATGATCACACTAAGCTTAAGACATTTTAAAAGCAAATTAAGTGGTTATGGGCTTGTTCTCATAAATGAAACTCACTGATCATGATTGTTAGGATCATTGAAGGGTGAAGATGTGGGCTAACCAACGTCATTAAATGAGAGTAGATCCTCAAATAACCTAGTATGTTTTGAGAACGTAAAACTGCTCATGTTTAGCGGAGGGCTAATCAGGATAAGAATGAAACCAGTCAGCCAGCACATTATAATGACCAATTAGCAGACAGGCAGAGGAGGTGAAAAGCACGTGGATTATAACTCACAAACACACAAAGAGCATCTCCCCAATTACTGACAGACCCACGGGTTAATCAAAGAGAAGACCGACGTCATCTAACAGCTAAACAGAGTGCTTATCGTGAAACAGCTACTGAAATGTTCTGAAACCATATATGTTTGCATTTATAGTGATCAATTATTTAATTATCACTCAAATTATTTAATCATTAGCTAGTACTTTAGCGTATGACCTTCGAGTCAACATGAATCAAGTTCCTGGTCTTATTGTGCACACATTATTCCAAAGAAAAAAAAAACTGTCCTAAATAGTATTCATATGTACAGTGTGTCCCAAATCGCAGTGTGTTGAAATGAGTGTTCTGAAAGTACCTGGATGGTCTACCATTTCTGGTGGAAATTCAAAGTGCAGATCCATGTACGCTCTAATGGCTAATATTGCCCACAACCCATTGTGCTTTTTTGAGGAGGATTTGGTTCAGAACTACAAACACAAATAAAAAGTGTTCAAAAACTACAAACATGGCAGATGTGCGAGGCTGCCGGTTAAGCAGGTTTAGGTAAAGGGGTTTGAGTGATTAATAATTTAACCTGATGGAAAAATATTTAATTCATCTGCAACAACACTATGAACTTCTATAAAGATATGTTTGCCCATTAACTTTTAAATGCATCATTATGCAAAAAACATGAGGAGAGTTTTCCGCATGAAAGACCCACGACTGGCAGACCAACTACTTCTTTCCTCTCCAATATAGTTGAAAAAATTGTTGAATAGTGTAAATTAAATTATCTGAAGTGCGGATGTTAACTGTGACAAGATGACTGACAGGCCAGTATACTGCAGTTATTATTGTTAACTAAAATGAAAACTATTAAAAACATTTTTGTTATTTGAAATAAAATAAAATATAAATATTAGATGAAAAATGTAACAAATTAAAATAAAAACTGAAAATATAAAAATAAAAGCTAATTCAAAATATTAATAAAAACTGTAATTGTATATAAATAATACTAAAATAACACTGTGTATATAAATAATAAATCCTGAACCTCGTCGTTGGTCCATCGGTCGTATTTTTTAAACTCCATTGTTGATTCAAATAGCGAACAACTCTTACTGCATGCACCGCAACAGACTTTTAAAAATGGTGGTTGAAATAAAATGCAGCGTGGAGTCAACCAATCAAAATGCTTTGTGAATTCAACCAATCAGCATGTTCAGCACCCAAGTCCCACCCCCGAAAGTTCTGGAACTTTGAAAAAGTACTACCTCGTGAGCAGGGACTTTCTGAGGGGGAAATTTTTAACCGGAATTTCATTTAGACCCTGGTTCCTGTGGTCAAAACACACCAAGTACCACCCTAGTTCCTGGGGAAAGTTCCTGCGGTGGAAACGGGGCTAAAGTAAGAGTACATACTTTTAGGGCATAGTAAAAGTAGATGAACTGGGGCGCAGCAATTATAATCTTTCATCAAAATATAATAACTTGCTCCGCCTCCGAAACGACTCTCCATTCAGATGATGTCATGAATCCTTTATTTTTTCAACTCCTCCTCTCCAGCTACATGACTCGCACACTTTTTACGATCCAATCAATTCCTGATTGACAAAAGTCTCACCTTTTCTCACTGTATATCCTCTTTTACTTGCAAATACAGATTACGTAATGGGTTTTAAGTTGACTTCAAACTGATTTTATTTCTCCTTTAGATCTCATTTTCTCGCTCTTCCTGTTCCTTTCCTACCACATGCGGCTAAAGTAATCTGCATCCTACTGCTGGGCAAGATTGAGGTATACACGCACAACACAGCACTCTCATTTGGCCTCATATACTGAAGATCTTGCCATGAAGCTTATGACAATACTGGTCACGCTCTAATGTGGTTGCATGATACATATGTGTCTGTGCAAACATGTGCATTGCATCTCCCCTCTATTTGCACATGACCTTCACACTCCATCTGTTGCCAAGTCTGTAAGGTGCCAGCTCATACGTTCTTCCAAAGAAACCTGTGCCATTGGGCTCTTAGCAGGTGCCAGCGCATGATATCTCACGCTAATCCTTGAGCGTACACATTCCAAGTCATCTAGAGACAATTGAGAAGAACTGACCACTTTCAGAACAGAAACTTTAGATGTCACTGTCAAGAACTTTAGGGTTTTATCTAATTAAACGCAGTGTTGGGGAAAGTTACTTGTAATGCATTACAATATTGCGTTACTCCCTAAAAAAGTAACTAATTACGTTACTTAGTTACTTTTTATGGAAAGTAATGAGTTACATTACTTTTACCTTACTTTTTCTCATCTGGGCTGGGCTGTTTGTTTGTTAGTTTTTAAAACAACAAAAAAGTTTTTTATTTTTGGCAAATGTAAAGGCCCTTTCACACCAAAAGTGAAATGAATAAGTCTCATGCTGAAGGAAATGCAAATCTACGCCTGTACAGTAGAGGGCGCAGCTCAAACAAACAAACCTTTTAGCTGCTGCCATTCTGGAATACAGAAGAATACGACGCAGGAGAGAAAGTAAATGAGTAAATGCCTGCTTGCATTTTGTCTAGAACTAGTGTAGAATAACCATCATGTTCAGACAGCGCACACAATGCCTCTGCACTTACTCCCGATTTCTCACAATATGGGGACAGGAGAGCAGTCAGTCAATAGATAGGGAAAAAAAAGTAACTTGCGTTACTTATTTGAAAAAGTAACTTAGATATTTCATTGTAAATTTAAAAGTAATGCATTACTTTACTAGTTATTTGAAAAAAGTAATCTGATTACATAACTCACATTACTTGTAATGCGTTACCCCCAGCACTGTTGCTGGTACATTAAGGCAGCGTGATCTAGCATATCATTAAACATATTAATTCATGAACATGTCCAGCATCTTCCAAGGTCAAAGACGGCAACTAAACGTCCAACATCCTGATGCAGGACAAGTCAGTTTTTCATAGTAACGTTTTTTGCTACTCCAGATTGGTTTCTTAGGGTTTATTAGGTTTTCTAATTCTCTCTAGCATACAAAAACTCAATAAACTCAACAATTTCATAAGGTTCAGTCAGTCCGGATTCTGTTTCTTTCTTACCATAATGGTGCTGTATACAGCTACACTCAGTGGAATTCAGAGCATGGCTATTAAACTCATCTCTGACAGTCCGTGCAACACAGTCCAGGTTTGGGTCGAGTCCGTAACCCCCCCACATACACACTCTTAGCTATCAGAAAGAACATCTTACCTTCTTGGAGAAATTCTTAAGTGGTGATTTAACACAGTTTCCCATAGTAAAGTCCCTTCTGCTAATTTTGCGCGCTTGAGAGTCAATGCGGCCGCATGCGCGCATATGCATGCATCCACATGTCTCCATGCATGGATTACAGATGGTGAGATGAGGTCTGCAGGCTTATCTTCTAGGAAAGATGGATTTTAGGGGATGTAGATGATCCAGGGGTGGCGATGCAGGATGTCAAGGTGACAGGAAGGGAGGAGAGAAGAAGTGGATGGAGGGATCAGAAAAAGGAGACATGTGTCTCAGTGTGAAGGGCTGCTCAGAAGAGAAAAGCCAAGATTGCTTGTTCACTTGCTTGCACTCTCTCTCTCTCCCTTTCACCCTCCCTTCGTTTCCCCCACTCTCTCTTTTCCACTCATTTCCCTCCCTCTTTCTCTCTCTCCCTCACTCTCAGCTGCTCAGTTTTAAAACCGTCCATCCAAACAAGGCGAAAACAGACAAAGAGGCTCGCACGGACAAGCGTATCACCTTCCCCCAAGCAAGATGCTGAAGACACTAATCCAAAAACACTCGCGAGCGTGCGTGTACGAACACAGTCGATTACACACATACGGATGTTGGGCTACAGATCTAAAAATACACACACTTGTAGTCGTGCCGCCCAGCTACGAGGGGCAGTGTTCAGATCAAAGACTGGACGTCAAAACACAAAAGCCGCATGTGAAAAGGTGAGGTTGTGACGCACCAGGCACGGATGCGCCAAGGCTGCCAAATCGCAGAGCACCGGCCGAAGGCCACGGTGGGTTATTAGGGGAGAACAGGAAGCCCTTCCCAGAATTCACCTGCTGAGTTGGCACTCGCCCACTGAACCCAATGGTTTCCTGTTTAGGCCACTCTCACCTCACCATTTTTCTTTCTACATTTCTCTGTGTTCATAGGAAACAAGAAAAATTACAAAATAAGACCTTTAACCTTAAATGATGCTCCTAGACAGCAGTGATTTTAAAGGGATAGTTCACCCAAAAATGAAAATTTTGTCATCATTTACTCACCCTCATGTTGTTCCAAACCTGTTTGAGCTTCTTTCTTCTGTTGAACACAAAAGAAGATAAAGTCTGCAGTCCATGTACTGGTGGTAAATTATTAAATATTATGTATATATAAAAATTATATATTATTATATTTTTGTTTTGTATTCAACCACTAGAAATGTAGATTGATATCTAATATTGGCCAATATACTGATTATCGGCTTTAAATTCAAGTAATTATCAGTTATCTGTATCGCCCAAAGTGTGCATACCTTATCAAAAATGATAGAGATGTTTATTTGGACATGTTGCATGCATTGTTTTAGCATTTGGGTCCTAAAGTAATTATGCAAATCAAGTGATGACAGCGTAAACACACCCACCATTGCAACACATGCATCTGATTTATCTGTACATGTGCCTTTTTATAACGCTCTTCTCAGCAGTGTCTTTTGGTCTGACATGTATGATTGGCTTAAAATTTCAATTAATCTGGAATCTGAGTTTATTATAAATGACAACCTTTGGTATAATAATTGAAGATGTACACATTCAGTTTTTATAGAATAATATTTTTATTTTAGGGAAATTTATAAATGTAAGAGCATCAAAGCAAAGCCATTGATTTCTGTTTTTTCAAAAATAATTTTGGAATTTTGGAAATTAAAGTTTTTAGAAGACCCCAATAAATAAGATGATGCTTTTGTAAATTATTTTAATTTTATTTTTGTGTAGTTGTGCTGTTTTTGGATTGCCTTATTGTAATTGGCCGCATCCGAAAAAATGGCATACTATATTGTTGGTGAAAAACAGTATGTGACAAAAGAAGTATGTCCGAATTTACAGTACTCATCAGAAAAAAGGGGGGGCAAAAAGTACCCGGATGACATACTACGTCCGGCGAGTTTCTGAAGAGTGCATACGACGGACACTTTAATATCCCATAAGGCCACGGGAAAGGATTTGTGAATGGCAGCGAATCGACGTAACTGACGCTGGTAGGTCACATGACAATGACAACATGGCGGAATTTGTTATGTCTGGATTACATTCATACTACACACATTCATAGTATATAGAACATACTGTTTTTTAACGTTTGCAAAATAATAACTTATTCAAAATAAGAACCTATGTGATTTTGGATGCAGCCATCAGGTTTTAAGAATGCTCCTCTTCATCAGGTGATCATTATTTGATGAATCACTGCTGCTGTGATCACTACTGCCCCCTTTCTGCAGGCTGTAATCAGTGTTGCCAAGTCCACGGTTTTACCGCAAAATCTGGCTACTTTAACACTGTTGCCACGGGTTGTTTTTCATGTCCGTGAGTTGAAGCGACCCCAAATAACATGATATTTAGCCCCTGGAATGAGAAATTTACCAGGGAAATCCCGCTAAAAAACATATGTAATGTATTTTACCCCCCAGAACACAATTTTTATTGGGCAACCACCCTTAAAACGCTAGTTTTGAGTAGCAATTGGGTGGGTTTTGTTGTGAAAACCTGGCAACCCTGGCTGTAATATTGCAACAATAGAATTGCTCGAGATGAACTACACTAGCCTTCAACCAGCAGATCTCGCCAGCAAGGAGTACAGAGACGGCCATGAGTTCGGACACTTTGTGGTTTCTGTAGTGTGCTGAACCAACGTCATTCATGGCAGACCACGTGGTTTTTGTGTTGATTGTAGCTGAAGAAGTGGATGCCATGTTTTGAATATCAGATATTCAATATCAAGATTGGTTAAATACAGGAACTTAGAAAAACACGCAACACACGTCATCCTTGTCATCACAGAATCTGACCAATGAGAATAAAGTGGCTTTCGCAGCTGATTTTGAGCAACTGAGGCCTGACCTAGGTGGCTGGTCTCGTTTTGTCAGACAAATTTTCTAACCAGAATGCACTGCTTTTGTCAGGTGGCAGCCGATCGTTGCGGTGCCGCATGAAGTCAAACAAGCCTATTAATTGAGTCTTGCAACACTGATTTTTGTAAATAAGGTACCTAATGTTTGCTTTTGAAATAACTCATTTTTATACTATGCAGTAATTTTTTAGATGAATTTTGCATATGTTTAAACTATATGGTCAATGGTTAGTGAATAAGACGCAAGTGAAATGTTTAGCGAATGTTTAGTAAAAGTGTAAAATACTGTAGCGCACAGAATCTTTATAATTGTTTTTGAAATTGCTATTTTATTTTGCACCTGCAGTTCTACGGTTAGGCAGGAAGTTAATGAAGCAGTTGGAGAGTTAGTGAGTCTGATGCGCTTGTGTTGCAGTTGTTCTGCGTACCGATTAAAAAGTTCAGAACGAAGCCTCCCTTGTCTGTCGTTCTTCAAACATTACAATACATTTCTCAATTAATTTCTCTTAGGGAACTTGATGAGAAACATCAGCTCAATAAGAACTCCTGAGCTACGAAAAATCGACCGCTGAAGACATAAATTTCCCCCTGGATCCATCAATATCTCTGTTGTAAGCACAATTAACTTTCCTGATTAATTCTCAGCTGATCTATTTGGTTTACTCATGTATGGCTTATCTCTTGCGCTCTTTCTCTCTCTGTTAGTGAGGATGATTCATCTAGTTGAAGCCAGCCTCTTCACCGGAGGCTCATTGTGAACTTCAGAACACATCAGAAATCAGAGCCAGGCACCGTCCACTCTCATAACGTCAACTCAGCAAGAGAACACGCACCAGCAGCGCAGAAACACACTGGCGCACGTGCAGACACATTTGCACATATCCATACATGCTCAGACCGGCTCTTGAACTGTCGTAATCGTATAACTGTGCGTGCATGTATGCATAAATCATCCGTACATGGTGATTTAAGCCATCTTTCCAATACTGTAAAGCTTATAAGAGTATGTCAAGGTTAAATAAACATATGATTTAGTGCTCTGGGTTCGTCACAACCTGTTTAGCTGGTGTTACTGTACGCTATGTGCACAGTGTGGCAATCTGACTGATATAATCAACTTGGCCTTTTCAGAAAACATTCAGCCCTAAATTTTGTGATTTAAACTGAATAAAAACACCACAAGGAGTATTAAGGTTTGAATGATGCATTCCATCAATGCAGTTAACTTGACCTTATTGTAACGTAGTCAATGCAGGGAAGAGAAGAGGCTGGATCCATATGCAAGCAGAAATCTAACGAAAAAAGAGATAATCCAAACATGAACAAGATATCCAGAAACAAAGGGGAAAAACACACTACATCCTCATAAAGACAACAACTGACAAAACTGACTGAAAGACACACAGCTTATATGGACCGGGTTAACAAGATAATGATGTACAGGTGGATGTAATCACAATACTGAGTCCAGGCAAAGGTTTATGGGAAATGTAGTTTATGGTGCAATGGTAAAGGACTTGGGAGGAGTGCCCTCTGGTGGAGATTAAGGGCTTAGGGATTAAGAGATTAGTTTTTATTTCCAGTTATTATTAATTTTAACGCTACTTAAACTTAAATTTTTGTTTAGTTTGTTTTCATCTAATATCTATAATTTATTTTATTTCAGCTTTCTTTCAATTAACAAAAATGTTTTTAATAGTTTTAGTTAATGATATCTACGTTCCAATGTGATGAATAAATTTGAAATAATATCAACCATGACGTTTAACATCTCGTATATAATTATTTATTTGATCGGACGGTCGAGATTTAAGAAATTTCACACAAAGCTCATCTAAAACTATAGTAGTATCCATTTCCAAGATCAAGGTCAAGGGACAACAATGTAACATACTATTATTTGTATTGCATAGGCATACTGTTTTACATAATATTAAAAAAAAAAAAAAAAAAAAGCACACAATACATACTGTGTGTGCAGTATGCTAGTATTTTAGTCCATACATAGCTGTAAAATGATTGACAGGAAGAAACCCAGCAAACAAAATTATGTTCTAAGAATTGCTAACATTCCCATTGAGTTATTTAAAAGTTATTAAAGGTACAGTTCACCCAAAAATGAAAATTCTGTCATTAATTACTCACCCTCATGTCGTTCCAAACCCGTAAGATGAAATCTGAGAGCTTTCTGTCCCTCCATTGACAGCCTAGCAAATGACACTTTGCCGCTTCAAATGAATCCATATGAATCGAGCGGTTTAGTCCAAAGAGACTTGATCGCTTTATATGATGAACAGATTGAATTTAGTCTTTTATTCACATATAAACATTGATCAGCCAACATAAAAAGCAGCTCAACCGAACTTGCTTGACATGTTAAAGCTCAAACGTGATGCGTAACACACGAGAATGAACCTCACTGGTTCTCGCATGCGTCAAGCAAACATGCTTGAGCTTCCGTTTACCACAACTGATGTGTGAGTTGATGAATGTTTATATGTGAATAAAAGCCTAAATTAAATCTATTCATCATATAAAGTGATCGAGTCTTTTCAGAAAATTTGGATTAAACCACCTAATTAATATGGATTAGTTTTATGATCTCTTTATGAACTTTTTAAAGTGTCAAAATGGTAGTTGTGTAGACTATGGAGGGACAGAAAGCTCTCAGATTTCATCAAAAAGATCTTCATTTGTGTTCCGAAGATAAAAGTCTTACGGGTTTGGAACGACATGAAGGTGAGTAAATGATGACAGAATTTTCATTTTTGGGTGAATGAATATTCATATTCCCTTTAATGAATATTCTCTGAATGTTCAAAATTTTAAAATGTTTTTTTCTTGGTTATACAAATGTTAAGGGAATATTCCATTTTGTAAACATTATGGGATTGTTACTTTTGAATGTTCTCTAAACATTCTGAAACAAGTAGTAACATTTAAAAATGTTATATGAATGATAATTGGCTAATGCACTTTATTTTGATTCAGAAAATACTGTTTGGTGTCTTATATACACATTTCACTAATATATACGGCAAAAAAAAAAAAAATATATATATATATATATTTTTTTTTTTTTTTTTACTCTACTAGTATTTTGATCTTGTTCTCCCAGTACAAATGTAATAAATCAAGACCAAAATATTAGTTTTCTTACCCCATTGGCAGATATATATTGTTTTAAGCAAAAACTCGCTTTTTCAAAGAAAATAAACTGTGTCTTATAATATCTTCTGCTTCTCAAGTAAATGTATCTTGATATAAGACAGTTTACATATTTGTACTGGAAAGTTAATTAAACGTTGTTTTGCAGTGCATTGTTTAGAATATATTGCAATGCTGTCAACTTTTTATGATTAATAACTTGTGTTTGTGTTTTTCCTCATTTGTTGCTTCGGATAAAAGTGTCTTCTCAATGAATGAATGTTAAATGTACTATGCAACATACACTCTTTCCTTTTTTCATTTAGCAGATCAGTAAGAGAAACAACCCCCCCATGACCTTGGTGTTGCTGGCGTCACGCTCTTGCATTTGAGCTCCAGGAACTCGAGCATTTGAGCCGCACACGCACAAAACGGATCATTCTGACAGCAATGTTAATAAGACTTCTTCATTTTAACGAAGATGTGAGGTCATGGATAATCCTGTTGGACACGGCGATGGGCTGCCAGAGAGACAGGAAGATGAGCAGAGAGGTTCATGTTCATCTCTAGCTTGCTGCTTCATCTTACACAATCACACATACAGTTTGAGATCAAAGATCAAAGAAACAACTCTGATCTTGGGAATATTTACAAGAAAAGATAAATGTAAAAAATATATCATAAAAACCTTTTCTGAAAGAAATGTGAGCGCTGACCTGCTGGGAAGTATTGAATAGGTTATTGGCTTTAATACACATTTCATGTTGGTTTCTTAAAAGGGAGCCGGATTTATGTGCAGAATTAGACATTTCTCTTGAAATATTAATTCACCTTCTTTTAAGAGCATCAAAAATGTAGCAGCTCTTCGGAAGTGTTGTTCTTTTCCCCATCCGAACGCTTCATTAGCTCTGGTTTCACTGGTTTCGACCCTTCGCACTCACCTGCCATACCTCAGTGTCAAGTGCTCGCCTCGGGTTACCCGCAACGTGTCGGGTGGCGCTATGTTTTGTTGCTATGAGGACTTGTGTTAAAACAAATAGATGTTCTTAGTAAATGTTTTATAAAAGTGCCTGAATGTACGTTCCCAGACCATAGGAAAGTAAAATCCCAAATGGGATCTTTTTAATATTGCAAGAATTTCACATAGTGAGCAATGAGACTAAATAGAGAGCAAATGGAGACTTTTTGGGTCTGTCAGTGTTGGGGGTAACGCATTACAAGTAACGCGAGTTATGTAATCAGATTACTTTTTAAAGTAACTATTAAATTTACAACTAAATATCTGAGTTACTTGAGTAACGCAAGTTACTTTGTTTTCCAATTTATTGACTGATTATTGACTTCTCATTTATTCCCATTTATTGAACCCATATTGAGAGAAAACAAAAGTAAGTGCAAGGGCGTTGATGGTTATTCTAGACTAGTTCTACACTAAATGTGAGCATACATTTACTCATTTACTTCTCCTGTGTCCTATTCTTCTGTATTCCAGAATGGCAGCAGCTGAAAGGCTTGTTTGAGTTGCGCCCTCTACTGTACAGGCGTGAATTTGCATTTCTTTCAGCCTGAGGCTTATTCATCTCACTTTTGGTGTAAAAGGCCTTTACAATTGCCAAAAATTGTAAAGGCCTTTTTTGTTGTTATAAAACAAACTTTTTTGTTGTTATAAAACAAACAAACAAACAAACAGCCCAGCCCGGATGAGAAAAAGTAACACAAAAGTAATGTAAGGCATTACTTTCCATATAAAGTAACGCAATTAGTTACTTTTTAGGGAGTAACTTTTAAAGGTAACTTTCTCCAACACTGGTCCTTCCAAACTCATAGATCACAAGTTTAGCAAAATGTCTCTGCTCTTTTCCAAACAATGACAGTGAATAGGAACAAAGAGTATGACAAAAGCATCATAAAATGCAAATGTTTTTTGCCAATGAGGTTTGGTGTCAAATGACAACACACTTGAGAATCAAAGACATGTGATGTCAAACCTGTATATTCTGACAATTGTGAATCTTGTCTCTTTTGGGGTGAATATCACAAAATGTGTCAAGAAAATCAAAATCAAAACAAAAAAATAAATAAAATAAAATAAAGCTGTACCTATAGACCATTTGCGTGTTTGCAAACAGCGATGATGTTTTTTGTGGGCGGAGTCTACCAGGTGGAGTAACAGTTCTGTATTAACAGTCTATTTAAAAGAAAAAAGGTCATTTATATCTCACAATTATGACTACATAACTATTTTTTTTACGCAATACTGAGTTTATAGCTCACAATTCTGAAAACAAAAATTGGAATTGTGAGATATATTTTTTCTCAGAATTGTACATTTATATCCCCCATTTCTGACTTTTTTTTCCTCAGAATTGTGACATGAACTGCGTGTTATAAAGTCCGAAATGGGAGGTATAAACTTGCAATTGCGAGAAAAAGTCAGAATTGCAAGATAAAAATATTACAGGTTTAAATGTTATGTATGTAAAATGTTATAGGTTTAAATATTAATTCATGCTGTAAATGTAGGGATAATACATTATGCCCATGCATATGTGAATATTACTGTATGCTGATCTATTGCTTACATCAAATTCATGCTTTAATATTATTGCAGGTTTCATCAGTCCAATCGGTCCATTTAATGACTTACAATCATAAATGTGTTACGCTTTAAAGCGCGTCTTCAACAATATTCTAAAAAATAAAGACCATCCTTTTTTTGCATTCGGATTCTGACATCCAAAAGCACAAGAAGACTTATTTTTTCCCTTATTCCGTGGATCTTGCATATTTTGTTCCACTGGTTATTGCTGTTTTTCTGCCACCACAATGCGTGCACAGCTGCAATGACGTAACTATGAAATCTACTGCCAAACTGGCTATAGGACAATTACGATTTTGTGGCATTTATATATATATATATATATATATATATATATATATATATATAAATTTTATATATTTAATTATTTTTATATTGATGTTTTTCTGTCATAATTTTATAAAACAGGTATTACTATTTAAGTTGATCTTGTCTTTTGTTTTCTTTCTTTGTAATATTGTCCTAAAACTCATAAATAAAGCTTAAAAAAAAAAAAAATTATAAAACATAATATTTTAAATAATTTTATGATTTAATTGTTTCCCTAATTTTCGTGTGAAATGTGACCTGAACATTGTGAGGATCACCTTTTTATTTAAAAAAAAAAAAAAAAGTCAATGAAAGATCTCTAAGCAATAACATGTTCCTCAGGGATGTGCCGAGGAAGGAATTTCAAGGTCTATTCTCTCTCTTTCAACTACACATACTGAGAAAGGCTTAGAAATTCTGCATTTCCTCCCCTGCAATCCATGGGCGAATAAAAAACACACACATTTGCTTCTATAAATAGCACAGACTTTTGAGATTGTATGGAAGACAGAAATGACGTGGAATTTACGACACAGCTTGTATCCCTTATTCACATATCCTCTTTTCTCTCATCTGTTTAAGCCTGATTCTTTCAACTATCCCTCCGTTTGCCTTCCGCCCTCCCTGTTGTTCTGTATCTCTCCCCCCCTCAGACCCTTGCAAGGTCGGTGTGACCCAAGTGGGATGGAGAGGGAGGGCGGGGTTCAACTGAATGCTCCGGAAAAAGCCCAAAGAATGAGTGCAAATGGAGCTAAGCGAGTGAGAGGCAGAGCTAAAGTGGTTCTGCATCACCTGCCTCCGTACACTGAGTGTTGTGTCTTTCTTACATAACACATAATGGTCTCTTATGCTTCCCCTTTTTCTTCCTCCTTGCACCTTCATATCCTCATCTCCTGTATCCCTCCATCCTAGTTTGGATCCAGCAGGGAGGAAGGATGCGAGCGACTTGACAAAGAGTGACAGAAAGTCGTTTTGTCAGAAGAAATAGCGCCGTATCTCTGACTCCAGCCAGAGAGCCTGAGACGGGCAGCCCCTGCTGGCAGAGCAAGGGCATCGATCTGAAATCTGACTGTGAAAACAATGATGCAAAAAATTGTGCTTTTGATGTACGCAGCATGTCTCTAAAAGCGGGTTAGTGGCATAATTCGTTGTTAGTGAACGCAAGTCTGGTCAAGTGATGCCAGCATTAGGATATTAATCTCTTCTGCCTTGAGAGAGAGAGAGAAAGAGGAAGATTGTGAGCAGAAGCACAAGACTTCTGCGACACACAGCGGCTAAAAAGAACCTGACAAGGAAGCTCAGGTTAATAAATGCTGTAAAAATATATTGCTCAGAGTTAATAATGCATTAACTAATGTTAACAAATGAGATCATATTGTAAAGTGTTACCCATTAAGTATGTATGCCATATCAATCAGCAACAATAAACCTTCTTATACAATTTTATCCACAAGAGTATAATATTACAATTCATTAGATTATATTATGGAAATTTTTGTAGGTCCTATTTACAGTAACATATGGTAAAATTAAGGTTAAGTTTGTTCCCATTTATACCATTTTCAAGAACATAAATCTACACTCTAAAAAATACTGTGTTAAAAACAACCCAAGTTGGGTTGAAAATGGACAAACCCAGCGACTGGGTTGTTTTGACCCAGTGGTTGGGTTAAATGTTTGCCCAACCTGCTGGGTAGTTTTATTTAACTCAATTATTGTATTACTGTATTGCTTGCTTAAAATGAACCCAAAGTATGTTGGAAATTAACATTTATTAATATGTTTAATAAATGAACATTTATTAATAAGTTTAATGAATAATAATTAAACTATAAACATTTATCAAATTGCTTATTAATAAATGTTCACCTTTTGATTGTTATTGTTGCCTCTAGTAATTATGTGTCTGATTTTTAATTTCCAACCTATGATTTTGGGATCATTTTAAGGGAGCCATAGTTGGGTTAAATAAAATAATAATAATAATAATAATAATAATAATAATAGTTGGGTTAAATAAAACTGCCCAGCAGGTTGGGCAAACATTTAACCCAACCGCTGAGTTAAAACAACCCAATCGCTGGGTTTGTCCATTTTCAACCCAACTTGGGTTGTTTTTAACCCAGCATTTTTAGTGTACAATTCATTAAGTTATATCAAGGAAATCTGTGACAAAATTGATTTTAAAAAATGTAATCTGATCTGCTAAAAGTCAACAATAGTAAAGGTGAAGTACACTTTCACTTATATTATACGTTTAATCATGTTTAAATAATGTTAAAGTTTTTTTTTTTTTTTTTGCATTTTCTGGTTCACCCCACTTAATTTTATAATAAAGGTAAATTATGCCATTTTCTGACACATTTTCAACCCAAACAAAAACACCCTCCCTTTATTGCCCCGCCACCGAAATGCACAAACACGCAATGCAAGGGTGGATGTCTTCTTTATCATAGTTGAAGCTCAGCAAAATAATGCTTTGTGAATAAATAAAGTGAAGATGACCAACGAAGGACAAGGAAGCACAATAAATGAACATACAGTACACAGGAGTACATACAAGAAAGTTTGTTGTTAGTCGGCAACAGCACACCAGCTCCAGACCAACAATGACACTCAAAACCAATCACGTATGGGGCAGTAACAACACAACCTCAGCATCCATTTTCAGGCCTTCCCGCTTAAGTCTCTCCAGCACTGGAAAGCTTTTATTATATTAATAATAATATTAATAATATTAATCTTAACCCTTCTTTTTTTTTTCAGTGATATTTTCACCAGTCTTTTTTCAAATCTCCCTTTTCACGCCCCCTACCGCCGATTGGCTACTCAGTTCGATGAATTTTCAACAGCGTTTTCCAAAAATTGCTTACTGCACCTTTAATCAATATTTTCTATACATTTCTTCCATCTTTTGAGTTGAAGTAACTTTTATGTGTTTAGCGTACTTATTCTTTAGTATATTGTAGTATCGTAGTGAAAAGGTCCAGTGAAACTGACCATTTCTCGTTGAAATTTAGTGGGTGAAATCCAGTCATTCCGACAGGTATCCACGCAATCTTGAGTTTCACTTGAAGCCCAAAAAGTTCCCTAAGCAAATTTCATTCATGTTTAAGTTGAGCACGTGAATTTGCTGGATTGAACAACAGAAAACTGCTTGGTTTGAAAATGACTTCTTTATGAGCTGTGCTTCATACATCTCTATGCTATTAACAATTAACATTTTTTTTCTTTTTGCAGGCAAAATATCACTGAATTTTCACTAATGTGACTGCACCTTAACTCTGTAAATAATTCTGACTGCTCATATTGCAAAGCATTTTGGGTAGGTGCTATATGTTCTCACCTTCTTACAGAAGTTTAGTACGTTTAATGGGGTGCTTTTGTAAAGTCTGCATTAAACACAAGTTGCGATAGTCTTTTCTTCCTTTTTGTGATGTATATAAGTGAAATGGCTTCTCGAACAAGAAATAATGTTGAACAGGACTTGATTTTGCCCACTGGGAATTGATTGAATGGTTGTGGTTTGATATTGCTGTGATGTCATGTGAGTGACAGGTTGCCCCGCCCTCACACCAATACGTTCTTTATGTAGCTAAATTAAACTTTAAGTAGCCTTCTTTTAACACACTGCTTGCATATTTAAAATACTGGTTGATTTTATAGTTAAAATCACACTTACCAATCAGTTAAACACTGATGATCATTTTAAAACTAATGTGCAAACAGATGTGACTCCATATTCTGTGATATACATTAGATCAGTCTTGGCAGGGTGATGAGCTACGCTCGATTCCTCTCTTCTTTTTCACGGTTTCAAACCCCACGTGTCAGGTAGCTAATGGATTTGAATTTTTTCACTCCAGCACAAAAGACAGCTTTCCCCTCTCCTCTCTAATCAGGTCTTGAGCTGCTATATTTAGCGCCTGCTGGCGGAGAATGATTTCTGTAGGGATTGTATGCAGGCCTTGATGTTACATAAGGAAATATGAAACACAGCATTTGAGGAATATCAATCCACTACGAGGAAAAAAATAGACACGGCGGCGCTATAAATACAGCAGCGTTTCCGTTCACATTAGGATGCAAGGCTTTTCTGAATACGAGCTGAGATCATGTGTGCGCGAACATATTGTACGACATCGCAATCGTGTGTCACGTCAGTCATGGCTGAATATTCTCTTAAGAAATGTGCATGCTTTTTTAACTTTTGCACAGGTCTTACACTGAAGAGTTGTGACAAAATGACTGTGTGACATTTTCAAGCCAAAGACTAATGATGTCTGGGAGGCACTTGAAACCAAGCAAAAGTGTCAAAACTAGGACCCACTCAGCCTGGTTCCTGGCAATACTGAATCTTGAGTTTCTGACAGAAAAGACCGATTCTTGGTGTTAGAATAGGCTTCTTGTGACATCATCAGATGTGTGGCTACCAAAATAGGCTTTGTGGTAATCTGATTTCCTTTATTACATTTATAGTGATTGATCAAACACATATTCAAGTTCAAAATTGTGCTGATTATAATGACACACAGCTGAATGCTCTTTTCAGATAAGTCCCCTTATCTTCACATAAAAAAATTAAACAATTTCACTTTCATTTAAAATGTATTTCAGTGTTTTGTTTCATTTCAGCACAGATACAGATTGATGAAGGGTTTCTGTTTTAGCTTGGGCTATACATTTTAAAAATATTCTCACAAATATAGTGAAACATGTCAAAAATCGACATTTGAAGTGCTCCCCACTGATTGAAACGCTCATAAACGGGCCACATCATGTTTTCATCATTATCCTAAGCTGCGTTTCCACCGAAATTACCTGGAACAATTTGTCCCAGGAAGTTTTTTCCCCCAGACCTGTTGCTGTCTGCATTTCCATCGTGGTCTAAAGTACCGTGAAGATTAGGTAAATTAGTCCGGTGATGTAGGAAAGCCTGATCCTCAAGGTTGGTTCATTGGTCGTATTTTTAAACTCCATTGTTGATTCGAATAGCAAACAACTCTTACTGCACGCACCGCTACAGACTTTTAAAAATCGGCATGTTCAGCTCCCAAATCCCACCTCTGAATGTTCCTGAACTTTGAAAAAGTACTACCTCATGAGTAGGGACTTTCTGAGGGGGAAATTTTTACCCAGAATTTCATTTAGACCCTGCGGTCGAAACACACCGTGTACCACCCAAAAATCCCTAGTTCCTGGGGAAAGCTCCTGCAGTGAAAACGTGACTTTAAGGGGTAAAATTCTGTCATTAATTACTCACCCTCATGTCGTTCCACACCCGTAAGACTTTCGTTCATCTTCGGAACACAAATGAAGATCTATATATTTGAGTAAAAGCCTAAATTAAATCTGTACGTCATATAAAGCAATCGAGTCTCGAGTCTAAAGTTTCAGTTGTGAAGGCAGTCTATGGAGGGACAGAAAGCTCTCAGATTTCATCAAAAAGATCTTCATTTGTGTTCCAAAGATGAACGAAAGTCTTACAGGTTATATGAAGGTGAATAATTAATGACAGAATTTTCATTTTTGGGTGAACTATCCCTATAAAATGAAAACAATTGCATCCTCACTAATATATAAGGTCTGTTAGTGTGTGAGTATTTAATTTTAATTTTATTTTGAAGGCAGAAATGTCCCCTAAATGTCAGACAAAATCACACTTTGGGAATGTCCTTAAAGCTAAAAATGATAAAAATGAGTCATAATTTAAGTAAAAATAATGTTTCAGCCAGAACAAGGTCTTTGAAACATTGCTATTTAAAAAAATTTGCAAGCTACAACTTTTTCTTTTCTTTCTATTATTTTGCCCTTCATATGGAGCCTCTAAGGGGACATGGTGATGGAAAAAAAAAATTAAATGAAGGGAGAAGTATCTTTCAATGCTTTTGCATTCTCTCGCAAAATTATCGCGTTCTCCCAGCGACTTTGCATTCTCTCGCAAAACATATCTGTTCCCCTGAGAAATTTGCAAAAGCATGTCCCTTTAGGGGCTCTATAACTTCACACTTGTCCTGTGACCACCCAGATGTGCGAAAGGTGTTCATTTGTTTGTTTGTATTTCTAAAAATGCTAAAAGTTATCTTTCCGGGTGTAGGGTTAGTTATAGTTTAAGTTCATATAAAATGAATTTAAGTCTCTGGCATGTCCTCATTTAGATAGCTAGACAAATGTGCGCCTTTCTGTGTCTGTGACCTATTGAAGCTTTAACCTGAATTTGGAGGAGTTATTTCTGTGGCACATTAAAAGGATGGTTAGTTATTGTCCTTCAGAGATATAGAGCAGTAGGAGAAAGTGGCATTAAATTACAGTGAGGACGAGAATGATGATCCATGAACATGCCATAGTTGATACACTACACACTCTATGAAAAAGTCCTTAAAAAAGGGCAAATATACTTTGTTAATATGAAGGAATTTTGTGTATTGATTTTTCACAGGGATTTTACTCATATTTTGAATCATGCATTTGATTGTGTTGTGTTTTCAGGTTAAAGGAAATGTCCATAAACTTAAAGGATCATGTCCTAGCAGAAAATTACCAGCACATTTTCTGTTTTTTTTTTTTCTTACAGTGCATTGCATGAGAGTGTATATGGAAAAACTCTTAAAAGTGCATTACTGGAAATTTCTGTAGTGCCTCAAAAGATCTCACATAATATCACGTTAAAAGCTGAGTAACCAGAGATTCAAAAATGTTGCTCAGGTTACACCATGTATGTCACTTTCAATCATGCGGTTACAATTTCTACAACAGCTCCACTCGTTTCACTATCTAATATGCATATCATTTATCCATCGGTAATTTAACATTGCTGTGGCTTTAGATGTGACAGTACAGGGTCAAATAAACCACTCTGACCACCATCTGAACTCTGAATTCAAACTGACATCTCTGAGACTTCAGTTTCACTTTAATCTTCAAATCCTCATGCATAATTCAGTTTTATCATCATTATCTGATCATAGAGAGATCATATCCCCAAAAGACACATGCACTCCAGTTACACATTCAAAACATCTTCTATGAGGCACTGTGATGCACAATGAAGATGTCATAACCCATAATTCAGCAGCATTAGGTTATAAGGGAGAACATTCAGTAATGATTGTTATTTAGCTGACACTTTTATCTAAAGTGACTTACAATTTATTACATTTTTTGTTTTGTCTTTGCACTAAATGTCTGAGGGAAAAAAGTGGTTCATACTTTTAAACTGAGTGGATTTCCACTTAATTCTCCACTGACCACCTGTTGAGTTTTGTTTATTTTTACCATTTCAATTTTAATAATAATATTTTCTTTTGACCAAATTTGAGTTAACTTAATATAAACATGTTTGGAATAAAATCTACACCTTTTTTTATGAATGGTATAGCATTCCTAATGAAGAAACTGAGTGAACCCAGCATTCAATGGTTTTATGGTTCAGTCTTATTCAATGTCTTCCCAGCATGCACCGAGGCATAAATAATAATTATGGTTTGACAGTTTGCCAATTTGATTTACACTGTTGTTGTTGTTGTTGATTTTGTCATGTTTAGCAATTCACTGTGATGCTGATTCACAGTTGATTAATTGGTTGTTATCCTTCTGCAATGTGACATACTAAAAATAGCTAAAAACTATTTTAAATGATTATAAATAGTTTTTTATACACCTTTTATAACCTCATATTAATAGATTTTTTTTTGTCACACCACAGGGCCATGTATCTTGAATTAGCACAGAGGCAAAAGGTGATTAAAGATGTATAAACTTTTCTACAATGATATAAATTTTAACCTAAAAATCTTAATGTCCATGGACACTTTATTCATATATGTAGGCTATGGACCACAAGAGATGAAGCACATAATAAAGAACAATTTAAAACCTTGTTACTCATTATGAATTATTCACTTTTTGGATTGAAACTTGCTCAGTTGAATTTAATTAGTTAAGTTGCCATGTTATTGAGGAGATCATATTTAAAAATAAGTCACCTTAGATACAAGAATCAGCTACATGACTTATTTATAATTAGTGATACAGTACAGTAATCACCCTACCTGTCCAAAGACTGATTTGACAATGGGATGGAGGTCTGCATCAAGCGCGCCGCTGTACGCGCTCGCTCTCCCGTGGACGCGCGTGCTGCTGGGCTGAAGCGCTGGAGGTGGACTAGAGGTGAGGCTTTGATTCGAGCCCGTCCGATACCTGTCCTTCGTTTCAAAGAACAGCGCGGCTTCGTCCGAGCGCTTGGAGAGGGACGGAGAAGGGGAGGGCGTCCGGCTGGTGCGGGAATTCCCGTGGAGTTGTACCGGAGGGTCAATGGTGTGGTGGTGCCGTGACGGTTTGCGGTGTTCCAGTCCATCCTCCTGATGATATCCATCCTGGCCTCGGGGATTCTGGATCTTCTCCGCTTTTCGTCCGTGTTTCGGTTGGCAAAGAGGTCTGCGGGCGGTGGCATCGCACTCTTCGGTCCAGCACGAGTCCCCGCCGCCGACTCCCGTGTGTCGGTGACCGTTGCGTTGACTCGCGGGGTCCGCGCGGACTCTCCGGTTCGTTTTGATCAGGGATGTGGTGGATTCGCTTTTTGGAAGCGAGGAGCTCATATTGACACCCACAAACTCGTGAAGTTTTACAGTTCGGTCAGATAGAGCAGCAAAAAGCCTTAATATTCAAACGTGTCGTTGTAATCTCACCGGTGAAAGCAGAGTGAAGGACTTTATAGAGCACGAGAGCATCGCACAGGTCGCTCGCGCAGAGTTTTTCGGTCCCTCGTGACCCCATTGAGCGCGCGCTACCACAAAAATTCAGCAAGTGAATCTCTCTCGCTCTCTCTCTCACAGGATGAAAGTTACGTCAAACTGCCTCGAGAAGCCATTGAAGAATAAAAGGCAGTCAAAATATTAATGACTGTGTGATGTGACTTCTGCGCAGGTGAATTGAATACAGTGACGGGGGGAAAAAACATGACATTGATAATAAATTATGAGAATGTTACATTTGTATTCAACCTCTTTTAATTAGGGGAGACTGGAGCTTTTACATCAGTGAATATTTGAAGCCTTAACTACAAAAATGTTAATGTAATTTCCATCGTTATCGCCCAAGAAAAAAAAAATATAGGTCATTAAACACGCGTCGACCTTGTGTGACAACATGCCCCAGTGGAAGATACATTTTATGGGAAAAGGTCACAATAAGAACTATGGTGTTTTTGCTTAAAAATTAATAATATTAAAAAAACAACAACATAAAATTACATTATAAAACACAAAATACCTAAACATCTGAAAATAAAACTGCTAGATAAAACTATTTGTGCACAATGGGGGAAAAAGACTATTCACAGCTTAAACTGCAAACGTCAGTCATATTCTGGATGTTGACTTTGAGTCATATATTCATGTGTCAAAACATGCCGCTCCTTTGAAATCTTTGTAACTGATGTACCGGGTACAGAACTGCTTATAATGCCCATTTCTGAAGGACAGTGAGTTTTGATGGACATCACAGTCAAACTGAGGTGGCTGTACTCATCTTTACATAAGACCAGTGACATCTTTCAAACTTCTTTCACATTTAATGACTTGTTTCAGATGTAAGACTTTTTGTGTGAGCTACATAATAGATGTGGAGCAGTAGACGAGATGTTTCCTGTTCAAACAGGGCCGTTGTAAAGTCCCATCTGGTTTCTTGCGTTCCTTCAGTCTCGGAGCAGCTGCACAGGGTGTTCAAGCACTTATGTGCATTATGTCACTATATATGGACCCAATTAAAGAAGTAAAAAACTTCTTTCCACTGCGTGTGTAAACTGTGTGAGATGTTGGAAAGTGCCGCTTCTGCCCCACAGAGTCTCCTGGGACTTTGTGTTCACTGACATCTGTGTCTCTGTCTCACTCGCTCCAGGGAAAGATGGCATCTTTCGCTTCATCTCACCATCTCTTGCCCCGCATCACTTCCTCCTTCCTTTTTGATTGACACGACTCCCTTGGTCTCACTGTAATTCTTGGAATACACACTGTGACTTTTGGGTATTCTTACTTTCGCTTGAGTTGTGTTCAACTTTTTATTCAGCAAAAATGATGAATTTTTAGTTTCTCAGAGATACTCCCCTCATACCTCTCTCTCTCTGCAGCAGGGGACACTAAAGCCCCAGGGTTCAATCTGGCCCATTTGCATTCAAGGGAGCAAAAGAGGAAAAAAAAAAACAAGATGTGTTTTTTTTATCTCACACTCCAGTAACCAGAAAAACAGACTTATTTTCATGTGCTACTTTATCACACTTATCAAATGGGCTCAGGTACTTTATATGACAATCAGTGGTGTTTGCAAGAGGCTTTAAACAAATCTTTAAGTATTAAAAAAGTAGCTTTGAACTCATATAGTACCTAGTTTTGCAATATTTTTGCTGTAGATGGACAATACCTCAAGTATTTGTAACAGTTACACTACTGTTTGAAAGTTTGTGATCAGTAAAACTGTTTTTGAAAGAAGTCTCTTATCCAAGGATGCATTTATTTAATCAAAAATACAGGAAAAACAGTGATATAGTCAAATAATATTAGTTTAAAATAACTGTTTTCTATTTTAATATATTTTAAAATGCAATTTATTCCTTATTCCCCTAGTCTTTAGTGTCACATGATCCTTCAGAAATCATTCTATTATGTTGATTTGCTGCTCAAGAAACATTTATTATTATTATCAATGTTGAAACAGCTGTGCTGCTTAATATTTCTGTCAAATGATACAAAAGTGCTACATTATTTTAGGATTCTTTGAGGACTAGAAAGCTCAAATTAACTGCAGTTATTTGAAATAGAAATCTTTTGTAACATTATGCCTTTAGTGTCAGTTTTGATTAATTTATTGCATCTTTGCTGAATAAAAGAAAAAAAAAAATCTTACTGACCCCAAATTTTTGAACGTAGTGTTTCTGAAAATATTTTTGAAACTACCCAATCAATGCAATTGTGCCAAATTTCACACGACAAATCAATTTTATGTCCTTTTTCAGAGGGCTGGGGAGATTTTTTTCGGATCTCTTTAAAGGGATAGTTCACCCAAAAATTAAAATTTCATTTACTCACCCTCATGTTGTTCCAAACCTGTATGAGTTTCTTTTTTCTGCTGAACACAAAAGAAGATATTTTAAAGAATGTCTGTAACCAAACAGTTGATGACCCCATTGACTTCCATAGTATGGAGAAAAAAAAACAAAAAAAAAACTATGCAAGTCATTGGGGCCCATCAATATGAAAGCATGTTTCTGCCACTGAATAAAAGATAAAAAAGGTATAATTACGAATTTTTATCTCGCAATTCTGACTTTTTTCTCAGAATTGTGTGATATAAACTTGCAATTGCAAGTTATAAAATCAGAATTGCGTGTTATAAAGTCAGAATTGCGAGATATAAAGTCAGAATTGCAAGATATAAAGTCAGAATTGCGTGTTATAAAGTCAGAATTGCGAGATATAAAGTCAGAATTGCAAGATATAAAGTCAGAATTGCATGTTATAAAGTCAGAATTGCGAGATATAAAGTCAGAATTGCAAGATATAAAGTCAGAATTGCATGTTATAAAGTCAGAATTGCAAGATATAAAGTCAGAATTGCATGTTATAAAGTCAGAATTGCATGTTATAAAGTCAGAATTGCATGATATAAAGTCAGAATTGTGTGTTATAAAGTCAGAATTGCATGTTATAAAGTCAGAATTGCGTGATATAGTCAGAATTACGTGATATAAAGTCAGAATTGCATGTTATAAAGTCAGAATTGCATGATATAAAGTCAGAATTGTGTGTTATAAAGTCAGAATTGTGTTTTATAAAGTCAGAATTGCATGTTATAAAGTCAGAATTGTGTGTTATAAAGTCAGAATTGCATGTTATAAAGTCAGAATTGCATGATATAGTCAGAATTACGTGATATAAAGTCAGAATTGCATGATATAAAGTCGGAATTGCATGTTATAAAGTCAGAATTGCGTGTTATAAAGTCAGAATTGCATGATATAAAGTCGGAATTGCGTGTTATAAAGTCAGAATTGCGTGTTATAAAGTCAGAATTGCGTGTTATAAAGTCGGAATTGCGAGATATAAAGTCAGAATTGCATGATAAAGTCAGAATTGCGTGATATAAAGTCAGAATTGCATGATAAAGTCAGAATTGCGTGATATAAAGTCAGAATTGCGTGTTATAAAGTCAGAATTGCATGATAAAGTCAGAATTGCGTGATTTAAAGTCAGAATTGCGTGTTATAAAGTCAGAATTGCGAGATATAAAGTCAGAATTGCGTGATATAAAGTCAGAATTGCATGTTATATCGTCAGAATTGTGAGATATAAAGTCAGAATTGCATGATAAAGTCAGAATTGCGTGATATAAAGTCAGAATTGCATGATAAAGTCAGAATTGCGTGATTTAAAGTCAGAATTGCGTGTTATAAAGTCAGAATTGCGAGATATAAAGTCAGAATTGCGAGATATAAAGTCAGAATTGTGTGTTATAAAGTCAGAATTGCATGTTATAAAGTCAGAATTGTGTTTTATAAAGTCAGAATTGCATGTTATAAAGTCAGAATTGCATGTTATAAAGTCAGAATTGTGTGTTATAAAGTCAGAATTGTGTGTTATAAAGTCAGAATTGCATGTTATAAAGTCAGAATTGTGTGTTATAAAGTCAGAATTGCATGTTATAAAGTCAGAATTGCGTGTTATAAAGTCAGAATTGCATGATATAAAGTCGGAATTGCGTGTTATAAAGTCAGAATTGCGTGTTATAAAGTCAGAATTGCGTGTTATAAAGTCGGAATTGCGAGATATAAAGTCAGAATTGCATGATAAAGTCAGAATTGCGTGATATAAAGTCAGAATTGCATGATAAAGTCAGAATTGCGTGATATAAAGTCAGAATTGCGTGTTATAAAGTCAGAATTGCATGATAAAGTCAGAATTGCGTGATTTAAAGTCAGAATTGCGTGTTATAAAGTCAGAATTGCGAGATATAAAGTCAGAATTGCGTGATATAAAGTCAGAATTGCATGTTATATCGTCAGAATTGTGAGATATAAAGTCAGAATTGCATGATAAAGTCAGAATTGCGTGATATAAAGTCAGAATTGCGTGTTATAAAGTCAGAATTGCATGATAAAGTCAGAATTGCGTGATTTAAAGTCAGAATTGCGTGTTATAAAGTCAGAATTGCGAGATATAAAGTCAGAATTGCGAGATATAAAGTCAGAATTGTGTGTTATAAAGTCAGAATTGCATGTTATAAAGTCAGAATTGTGTTTTATAAAGTCAGAATTGCATGTTATAAAGTCAGAATTGCATGTTATAAAGTCAGAATTGTGTGTTATAAAGTCAGAATTGTGTTTTATAAAGTCAGAATTGCATGTTATAAAGTCAGAATTGTGTGTTATAAAGTCAGAATTGCATGATATAAAGTCAGAATTGTGTGTTATAAAGTCAGAATTGCATGTTATAAAGTCAGAATTGCATGATATAAAGTCAGAATTGTGTGTTATAAAGTCAGAATTGTGTTTTATAAAGTCAGAATTGCATGTTATAAAGTCAGAATTGTGTGTTATAAAGTCAGAATTGCATGTTATAAAGTCAGAATTGCATGATATAAAGTCAGAATTGTGTGTTATAAAGTCAGAATTGCATGTTATAAAGTCAGAATTGCATGATATAGTCAGAATTACGTGATATAAAGTCAGAATTGCATGATATAAAGTCGGAATTGCATGTTATAAAGTCAGAATTGCGTGTTATAAAGTCAGAATTGCATGATATAAAGTCGGAATTGCGTGTTATAAAGTCAGAATTGCGTGTTATAAAGTCAGAATTGCGTGTTATAAAGTCGGAATTGCATGATATAAAGTCAGAATTGCATGATAAAGTCAGAATTGCGTGATATAAAGTCAGAATTGCGTGTTATAAAGTCAGAATTGCATGATAAAGTCAGAATTGCGTGATTTAAAGTCAGAATTGCGTGTTATAAAGTCAGAATTGCGAGATATAAAGTCAGAATTGCGTGATATAAAGTCAGAATTGCATGTTATATCGTCAGAATTGTGAGATATAAAGTCAGAATTGCATGATAAAGTCAGAATTGCGTGATATAAAGTCAGAATTGCGTGTTATAAAGTCAGAATTGCATGATAAAGTCAGAATTGCGTGATTTAAAGTCAGAATTGCGTGTTATAAAGTCAGAATTGCGAGATATAAAGTCAGAATTGCGTGATATAAAGTCAGAATTGCATGTTATATCGTCAGAATTGTGAGATATAAACTAGCAATTCTGAGAAAAAAGTATTTTTTTCCCTCAGAATTGAACTTTATAACTTGCCATTGTGAGTTTATATCTCACAATTCTGAGAAAAGAATTGCGAGATGTAAACTCACAAAAAAGATGAAAAGTCACAATTATCTTTTTTATTTAGTGGCGGAAAAAAGCTTCCATACATCAACTGTCTGGTTACCAACATTCTTTAAAATATCTTCTTTTGTGTTCAGCAGAAGAAAGAAACTCATACAGGCTTGGAACAACTTGAAGGTGAGTAAATGATGACAGAATTTTCATTTTTGGGTGAACTATCTCTTTAAAGACACTAAAACTAAAGACACTAAGGTTTTATTTTGGCTGAATAAAAGTTAAGAGCAGAATAAAAATAACTTAAAAGGCCAAAAAAAAACTCAACAAAAAAAATCTATCTCACAGTATGTAATATCACGATTGAAAGATAAGGTAAGAGTATTGGAGACATGTCAATCAAACAGTAAGGAGGACATGATGAATGCAGGAGTATATAATACTAAACAGTTTTTTCTCTTGTAAATGAGCCTGTAGTCAAAACACTAGTTGAGACTAAAGCACTTGGTGTTCCACTTGATAACATTTAGTCTAAAATTTCAAGTGCTCATCTTACAGTATCTGATGGTTCAATTCCCTCAGCTTGTATAATTTTTCAGACTTTCCGGATTGAAATATGCTCAGTATGTTTACCTTAGCAACTGTTAAGAAATTCTTAACAAAACTCAGGGTGTTAAACTGAGACACTACAGCCAATCCACTTACCAGAAAGCTGCATGTGTTTGTTCTTTTCAGGACTGATGTTGCCGGTCAGCTATCTGGCCAGGGCTCACCCTCTCAATTAACCCCAGACTATTGGCTCTGTTTGCTGGTGAAACATTCATCAGATGGTTTAATAATTGAACAGCCAGCAGCTTGAGACCCATGAGTTTTGGACGGACTGAACGCTGTACACTTGTGCTTCTGCAAAAAACACATCAGCGCCACAGAGTTCAGCCAAATATGGAGGGATCATTAGCCAAATAGCTTCACAAAGGCACAATGTGTGGCTTGGGTAATGAGCTTTATAAACAAATTAGTGTATATTAAAGTTCTGAAACATTTATGAAGTTGTCCCAGTTGCATAAATTAAACATTATAAAACATAAGTGTTGGTAAACCAATCTCCCCAAAATGCCACTGGAGTTTCTAATATAGCCAGGGCTATCCGAAAGGGCTATCGTTTAGATACTAGTTTTTATTAACATTTTGAATCAGTTTTTATTTTTATATTTTCTGTTTTCATTTTAATTTTAGTTAGTTTTAATAATTGTATTGTGTTTTTGTCATTTTAATAGTTTTTACATGTCTGTATAGCTTTTTATTCATTTTTATTTCTGATTTAGTTTTAGTTATTTTAGTACATCAAGTTAAACTAATTTAAAATGTTGCTTTGACAACTACCTGAAAAAAAGTTTACATTTTACATATATTTTATTTTAGTTAATGAAAATGTTTTTTTATGGTTTTAGTTTTAATTAAATATAATAACCCTGCTTTGACCTCATTAGGATTGTCATAAAAATTATTATACATTTTCAATTATGATTCCATTTTTATATAAATTATATTATTATTTTCATTGACAAGGGTTAATTGGTCAGATTTGAACTCTAAAGCTTCAAAATATTCTTCTTGTTGCATTACTTGCCATTTAGACTGCAATGCATTTTATACTACTTTTTTACTTATTTTATTTATTTATTTATTTTTTCCCCACCCCCATGTATTCAGGGCTGACTCAGTGGAATGAAGATACGTTTGGAAACCATTTATGCTTGAGTGGAGGAGAGATGTGCACTTGGCTTATGTGTATTTTAATTCAACTGTCTGCCCCCTAGTGCATTTAAAGATTGTCACTATGTAATTCCCCTTCTTAGAAACAAAGCAAGGCTGAAAAGTTTGAGTGCACATGTCCCCTAATGAGGAAGACACAAGTTAATGCAGTAGCCAAAACAAATCCGGTACTGTGTTTCTTTTATAGGTAATGAAAAAGGAATAATAAATGCAAATGCAAGAAAATGCATAACATGTTCTGAAGGGTTGTTGCTGGGAAAGCAGGGTGGGGGTTTTGTATGACGCAAAGGGGACAGAATAATTATTAAGTCTATTTATGGAAGCACAAAGATGGAAGCCACTCATACTGCACTTCTGAAACATCCCTGTGGGTTCTCGTTTTCAATTAATCAATTTGGGTTTAATGTGATAATGTAATGATGGGTCGACAGAATGTGGATCCATTTGCAGCTAGTTTATTAAAAGTACTTACAGAGTAGACAGGGCAAAGGCAGAGGCATAAACAGTAACAGGCAATGGTCGGGGCAGGCGGCAGACAAACAGAGTCAGGGTACAGGCAAGGATCAGGGCAGGCAGCAAACAATCACAGTCCAGGAAACAGGCACAGATCAGGGTAGGCAGCAAAGGGTCGCAGGGAATAAACAGTCCAATCGGTAACAGATAAACAGTCCACAGAAAAACGCTCAGAAATGATCACCTCGGCAAATCAAGACTTCGCGATGTGTGTGTGTGTGAGTGTGTCTTATATAGTGTGAGTGTGATGCGGTGCAGGTGTGTGTGCAATCAGTCCCAGGAGTGAGGGCCCATGGGAAACGTAGTCCGAATGAGAACTGATCAGTATTCCGGTGATGGCTCCCTCCGGTGGTCCGGAGGAAGGGCCGAAGGAGCCATATTCGTGACAGAGCCCCCCCCCTGTGAGCGGCTCCAGACGCGAGGAAGCGGACGCCGGGGTCTACCACGTGGTCGAGGGGCCGGTCTCTCCGGGTGCGTCCGATGAAATTCCTCTGTGAGTGAGGGGTCCAGGATATCATCCGCATTGACCCAGGATCGCTCCTCCGGGCCGTACCCCTCCCAGTCGGCTAAGTATTGTAGTCTCCTACCCCGGCGCCTGGAGTCGAGCAGCTCTCGTACTTGATAGGCTTCCTCGCCTTCAATCATCAAGGGTGGGGGGGAGCGGACCTCGGCTCCCTCTGGCTCCCCTCTCGGACCCCCGGAGGATTTCAGCAGCGAAACATGAAAAGTGGGAGAGACACGGTAATTAGCAGGCAAGTCTAAACGAAATGATACTGGGGTGATTTGTTTGATAATTTGAAAGGGCCCTACAAACCTGGGACTGAGTTTCCTGCATGGAAGTCTTAGCCGGAGGTCTCTGGTGGACAGCCAAACCCATTGTCCCACGGCGTACTGGGGATTGGGACGTCGGTGACGATTGGCCTGCATCTCCTGCCTTCTTACGGCGCGTTGTAGGTGATGGTGAGCTTGGTCCCAGGTTTCTTCGCTTCTTTGCATCCATTCAGTAACAGACGGTAGATTGGATGGTTCACCAGACCAAGGAAATAATGGAGGTTGGAAGCCCAAGATGCACTGAAAGGGCGTGACACCAGTGGCAGGTTTCTGTAGGGAGTTTTGGGCGTACTCCGCCCAGAGCAGATAACGGCTCCAGTCAGTCTGGTTGCGCTGGCAGTAGGTGCGTAAGAATCGTGTTAATTCTTGGTTCATGCGCTCTGTTTGGCCATTGGATTCTGGATGGTACCCTGAAGTGAGGCTGACGTTGATATTGAGACTCTTGAAGAAGGATGACCAGACTCGAGATGTAAACTGTGGGCCCCTGTCTGATACAATGTCCTCAGGTAGTCCATAGAAACGGAACACATAATTGCATAGAAGCTCAGCGGTTTCGAATGCTGTGGGTAGCTTGGCCAGTGGTATGAGTCTGCATGCTTTTGAGAAACGGTCGATGACTGTGAGTATGGTGGTGTGGCCCTGGGATTCTGGGAGATCCGTGACAAAATCAATGGCTATGTGAGACCAGGGACGTTGAGGAATGGGTAATGGTTGTAACAGTCCAGCTGGCGCTTGGTGTGAAGCCTTGGTGGTTTGACAGGGTGTACAGTTAGTGATGAAGCGGGTAGTGTCGGATAACATGGAGTCCCACCAGAACTGATTTTGTAGCAGATGGAGAGTGGCTGTAACACCCGGATGACCAGAGCTTGGGAAGTCGTGCACGTGATGAAGTAGTCTGTCCCGAAGCTGTGCTGGGACGTAGGTGCGGTCCGGCGGGCATGTTGGAGGAGGAGTGGTCTGTTCGTTGGCATGTGTGATCTCTGTGATAATGTCCCATTGAACTGGAGCCAGCAGTAAGGTGTCAGGGAATATGTTCTCTGCGATTTCTGTCCGTTCCACCTCCTCATGCTGCCGGGACAGCGCGTCTGCCTTGGTGTTCTTAGAGCCTGGTCTATAAGTTACAGAGAACTGGAAGCGCGTGAAGAACAAGGCCCACCTAGCTTGCCGTGGATTTAGACGCTTGGCGGAACGCAGGTATTCCAGGTTTTTATGGTCTGTGAGAATGGTGAACGGATGTTTTGCTCCCTCCAGCCAGTGACGCCACTCCTCCAGTGCTGCCTTCATAGCTAGTAATTCCCGATTGCCCACATCGTAATTACGTTCAGCCGCCGACATTTTCCGGGAATAAAAAGCACACGGGTACATCTTCTCTGGGTTACCTTGGCGCTGAGAAAGGACGGCCCCTATGCCCGTGCTGGAGGCGTCCACTTCTACAATGAAGGGAAGTTCAGGGTCTGGGTGACGGAGAATGGGTGCTGACGTGAAACGCTCCTTTAGCTCTTGGAAAGCCTGTATTGCCTCAGAGGACCAGATGAGACGTGAGGACTGCCGCTTGGTCATGGACGTTAACGGGGCTGCAACACCGCTGAAGTTCCGTATGAATCGCCTGTAGAAGTTGGCAAACCCCAGGAACCGTTGTAACTCCTTCAGTGTGCGAGGTTGTGGCCAGTCCTGTACCGCCCTCACCTTACTGTCATCCATGGCCACGCCCTCACGGCTGATAATGTAACCCAGAAAGGTTGTGGAGGTTTGGTGAAATTCGCATTTCTCTGCTTTTGCATAAAGTTTGTGTTGTATCAGTCTTTGGAGTACCGCCCGTACGTGCTGAACATGTTCCTTGAGAGAGTTGGAGTAGATGAGGATGTCATCTATGTAGACTATGACCCAGCGATTAAGCATGTCACGGAAGACGTCGTTAATAAAGGACTGGAAGACAGAGGGACTGTTGGCTAGCCCGAACGGCATGACGAGGGTCTCGTAGTGACCAGTGGTGGTGGAAAAAGCTGTCTTCCATTCGTCCCCTTCTCGGATGCGAATCAGGTTGTACGCACAGCGAAGGTCCAACTTGGTAAAGTATGTGGCCTGCCTGAGTTGTTCGAGGGCTGGAGGAACTAGAGGTAAGGGGTACCGGAACTTGATGGTGATGTCATTGAGTCCACGGTAGTCGATACAAGGTCTTAATCCGCCGTCCTTTTTCTTGACGAAGAAGAATCCTGAGGCTGCCGGTGATGTGGACGGGCGGATAAATCCTTTGGCTAGTTCCTCCTCGATGTAGGCTTTCATGGCTGCTGACTCGGGTTGTGACAGGGGAAAGATCCTGCCCTTGGGAGGTGTGGTTCCAGGCAACAGGTCGATGGCACAGTCCCCGGAGCGATGAGGAGGAAGTTCGGTGGACTTGTTCTTACTGAAGGCCACAGCCAGATCGGAGTATTCTTCGGGTATGTTTAATTTCTCGGTGTCAGAATCGTGGAGTGCAGCGGCTTGAACTGGCAGGGGAGTGATTTGTTTCAAGCAGTTTGCATGGCAGTTGGCGTCCCATTGTACAATCTGGCCCTCCTTCCAGGAAATGTGTGGGTTATGGGTTCTGAGCCACGGCAGACCAAGGATCACGGGGTTGTTGGGTGAGTGGATAACGTAGAAGCGAATGAGCTCATGGTGAAGGGCCCCTACTTGTAAAGCGAGTTCGTCTGTGATATGGATCACTTTGCCTCCGCCGATGGGCTTCCCATCTAGCGCCTCCACTGTCAACAGGGAATTACAGTCTGTTAGTGAGATGTTATGACTTTTGATGAAAGCATCAGACATGAAGTTCCCGGCGGCTCCAGAATCCAGCAAGGCGTGAGTGGATAGACGTTGGCCATTTACGGTAATCTGAATGGGAATTTTAAAGCAGTTGGAGTGTGGTGCAGAACTCGCCGCTTTGGGATTGGAAGACTGAGGTCGTACGGGGCAGTTAATCTTGATATGGCCGGCCTGGCCGCAGTAGAGACACAGATGTAGTTGTCGTCTCCTTTCTCTCTCTTCGGGAAGTAGCGGAGTGTAGCCGAGTTGCATGGGTTCCAAAGCGGGTCCGGCTGAGGCGGATAGCCGAACGGGTCGTCGGGTGCGTAGCAGATTGTCAATGTGAATGGCCAGTTCGATGAAAGCGTTGAGCGAGCTTCCCTCATCCCGGCACGCGAGTTCGGCTTGTAATTCCAGTGATAGACCCCTTCGGAAAAGCAGTTTTAATGTGTCCTCAACCCAGTTCGTCTGAGCGGCGAGAGTGCGAAAGTTGAGCGCGTACTCAGCTGCTGTTTGTTTACCTTGGCTGAGAGACAATAGCTGATCGCCGACGCTCTTGCCTCCTTCGGGATGTTCGAAGACCTCTTTAAAGCTTCGCAAGAAGTCCTGGAAGGTGGGGAACGCAGGACTGTCATCTCTCCACACCGCGGTGGCCCAATCCAGTGCTTTGCCAGTGAGCAGGGAACACACAAACGATATCCGACTGGATTCGGTGGGATACAGAGACGGTTGTTGGTTGATGAACAGGGAGCATTGGAGAAGGAACCCCTTACATCTGGCGGGACTGCCGTCGAACTTTTCTGGGAGCGCTAGGCGAGGGTTGACCGCAGGGGAGGCCGCGAAGCCTGGATTGGCGGGAACAACGGGCGGCGGTGTGGCGATTTCAGCAGGGCTAAATCGGAGGCCTTGGAGCGTTTTCACCAGTTCTTCGGTAAGAGAAGTTAAGCGGTTAAGCTGATGTTGATGCACCGCTAGCTGGTTGGCCTGGGCAGTTAGTTCTGACGAAATCTGCATGAGGGCTGCTGGATCGCTGATTGGCGAAGTCTTCTGTAATGATGGGTCGACAGAATGTGGATCCATTTGCAGCTAGTTTATTAAAAGTACTTACAGAGTAGACAGGGCAAAGGCAGAGGCATAAACAGTAACAGGCAATGGTCGGGGCAGGCGGCAGACAAACAGAGTCAGGGTACAGGCAAGGATCAGGGCAGGCAGCAAACAATCACAGTCCAGGAAACAGGCACAGATCAGGGTAGGCAGCAAAGGGTCGCAGGGAATAAACAGTCCAATCGGTAACAGATAAACAGTCCACAGAAAAACGCTCAGAAATGATCACCTCGGCAAATCAAGACTTCGCGATGTGTGTGTGTGTGAGTGTGTCTTATATAGTGTGAGTGTGATGCGGTGCAGGTGTGTGTGCAATCAGTCCCAGGAGTGAGGGCCCATGGGAAACGTAGTCCGAATGAGAACTGATCAGTATTCCGGTGATGGCTCCCTCCGGTGGTCCGGAGGAAGGGCCGAAGGAGCCATATTCGTGACAGATAACTGTAATAGGCAAAGAATCCTAATGAGTTTGGAGCTCAAAGGCGACATCACAACTGTTAAAAAGCACTCAGTTATTTAGCCTCAAAAACTGGTAGCTTTCTGCAATTAAGAATTTAAGGGATAGTTCACCACCTAAAAAAGATACTGACATCATTTACTCACCCTCATTGTGTCTCTAACCCAAATGACTGTTTTATAGAGCAAAAAAAAGGAGAAATTCTGAAATTCATGCAATTATAATGAATGCTGACTGGAGCTTTCAAGCTTCAAAAAAGACAAAATGAAGTGGATAAAGATAACAATAAATAATTGGAAATTAGAAAAATCCAGGTGTCTAACAAATTGCCAAACTTGACAGACAACAACGTCAACAAAACCAACAGTGCAAAACAACATTGGCAAACTGTGGGGAAAAAATGCATTCTCATTAATTATTTATGCCCTGGTGCATGCTGGGAACACCTGCGGTGTAAAGAAGTTTTAATTTTATACTGTTAAAAAAGTCTCAAATAATTTGCACAAGGTTTTCTACTTTGGAATCAATACTATACATCAATACAAATTAAACAAACAATCCTAAGTTATATATACTTTCAATCCTACATTATAATTTAGTACAAATGTAGAGTATCCTTAAAGGATTAGTTCACTTTCAAATGAAAATTACCCCAAGCTTTACTCACCCTCAAGCCATCCTAGGTGTATATGACTTTCTTTTTTCTGGTAAACATTCTCGGAGATATTTAAAAAAATATCCTGACGCATCCGAGCTTTATTTGCAGTGAACGGGACCAACGAGTATGAGCTGAAGAAAGTGCTTCCATCCACTTCAAGCCTTCAAAAAAAAAATCCATATTTAACAAGTTATGAAGTAAAATATTCCATATTCAGTGTACGCAGAAAGTGTAAAACTCTTGCAGTTCAAAAAGCTTACGCTACGTCCTACGGCTTCCATATTCAACTTGCGGAAAAAGTGTAACTACCGCGACGCCAGTTTACACTTTCTTTGTAAATTAAATACGTAAGGCGGTCTGGCAGAAGCTAGATATTTTACTTCATATCTTGTTAAATATGGATTTTTTTTTTACACAAACGCATTACTCTGCTTCAGAAGGCCTTCATTAACCCCCTGGAGCCGTGTGGAGTACATTTATGATGAATGGAAGTGGATAGAAGCACTTTCTTCAGCTCATACTCGTTGATCCCGCTCACTGCCATTATAAAGCTCGGATTCGTCAGGATATTTATTAAAATGTCTCCGAGAATGTTTATCAGAAAGAAAAAAGTCATATACACCTAGGATAGCTTGAGGGTGAGTAAAGCTTGGGGTAATTTTCATTTCATTTCATTGAAAGTGAACTAATCCTTTAACATTTATTGTTATTGAATCTAACTTACTGATTGTAGAAAATACAAAATCTATTCTGCTGCATTTACTTTACCACATTTTTTTTTTTTTTTTTTTTTTTTTCAGTGAACGCAAGGAAGAGTAAATAATGACAAAATTATCATTTTGGGTGAAGTATTCCTTAATGCTTTATCATTTGATATGCAAATTCCTAATTCATACAAATTTCTGTCATGAAACTCTAGATGGCACAGGCTGATAGGTCTTTAACTCAATCTGCTTGCAATCACATCATTCTCTGTAGGTCACTATATCAGTGGGCAATGAGCTCGCTGCTCAACCTCAACCTGTAGTAGTTGCAGCATGCTTTCAGAAACCCTCCTCCTTCCCCAGCTCCACCTGTAGATATGCTAATTCATGTATGCTACATTGTACAGCAGCAGCATGTCTTAGTTGCTCAGCAGCAGCATAGCAGATCTATTCCTCCAAGACCAAGCATGTCAACATTGTCATTTCCATTACCATGCTAAACACTCCGAGAGTTGTCATGACAGAACTATAAACATGATCAGAACTGAAAAACAATCTACTACATGGATTCTCTCATCTGATTGAAAGTTCATACTTTTTTATTGGGAGACAGAGTGATAGTAAAAATGCATATTTATATATTTTTATGTAAGTAGTCCATCTTACTTTTTGGCTATATGAATATCAGCAACTGAACAAAATTGCATATTTTGGTATATATATTGAGTATCATTATTATTTTATATATATATATATATATATATATAAATACTCAATAACAAAAAAAAAAAAAACATGTACACTTTTTTTTTAGATTTTCAAAAAATATTTTGTCTACAGTTTCAATAAACTGTTGGATTTAAAAAAAAAAAAAAAAAAAAAAAGACTTTTTAGACTATTATTTTATATGTCAGACTTTACAGGGTTAAAGTACTTTTCTCAGCACAGACACAAATGTAATCTTTAAAAGATCAGAGATTCAAAGACCACCAAACAGAGACTTTATCTTTCTCAGGTAGTGCATCATGAATGGATGTGAGTTTAGAGCAGATGGATTCATTCTCATGTTGTGTTTTACCTGAGGGTGAACGCTGTGCTGAAGGTGAGGTCAGTTTATTTACAGCAAGGATGAACTAGGCCATGTTGCTTTTTAAAGAGCACATGCGGTACATATGGTATGACCTGTGTGTGTGTGTGTGCTTGTGTGTGAGTCTGGAGGAGAACGAGAGAGGAGAGAGATATCCGATTTTCATCAATGGCCCATATCAGTGTGTTGTGCAGGCATCAGTTTGCACTCGAGCAATTAGGGAGCAAATCCCCTCATGGTTTAACCATTAGAGCAAATGATGTGAACGCGATACCCAACACCACTGAACTGCTAGTGCACCCTCGTTTCATCAGGTTCTGTACAAATGTAAGTACACGGCGTGAATTATGTCAAGCTAATGAATATGAGAGCTAGATTTCGAGTTTCAGACAGGCCATAAAACAGGCAAAACGTCTCTTATGACTTGGGCCAGTAAACAACCTCCTAAAAACACCCAACACCCTAGAAACCAACAAGAAATTAATGACAAAAAGATTTTAATGATTGTATGATAGTAGACTGGAAGCAATGAATCACAGTTAAAAGTTAAAAAGATTAGAATTTTTCCTCACACACACCTGTCGTTCCACTTCAGAAGACATTGATTCATCCACTGAGGGTCATATGGATTACCGTCACGATCGCTTTGTGTGGTTTTTCAAGCGTCAACCAAGCGGCACCCATTCACTTGCATTATATGACTCACAGGGATTATTTTCCTGAAAATCTTTGACTGTGTTTACCTGAAAAAAAAGGAAGTCACAGATGGCATGAGGGTGAGTAAATGATGAGAGAATTTTCATTTTTGGCTGAACTATCCCTTTAATACACTTGAAAACATAATATATCTTAGAACTTAAGTGTCTTTTAATACAAAGTAGGAGAGAAACCATACTGATCTCAGGTATTTTCAGTTAAAGGGATAGTCCACCTAAAATAAAAAACTCAATTACTGACACTGATGTTGTTCAAAACCTGTATGCATTTCTTTCTTCTGCTGAAGATATTTTAAAGAGTGTTGATACTGTGCTCAGCGTAAATGAGTACACCCCCTTTGAAAAGTAACATTTTAAACAATATCTCAATGAACACAAAAACAATTTCCAAAATGTTGACAAGACTAAGTTTAATATAACATCTGCTTAACTTATAACATGAAAGTAAGGTTAATAATATAACTTAGATTTTCAGTTTTACTCAAATTAGGGTGATGCAAAAATGAGTACACCCCACAACAAAAACTACTACATCTAGTACTTTGTATGGCCTCCATGATTTTTAATGACAGCACCAAGTCATCTAGGCATGGAATGAACAAGTTGGCGACATTTTGCAACATCTATCTTTTTCCATTCTTCAAGAATGACCTCTTTTAGAGACTGGATGCTGTGATGCTCAACTTGTCTCTTCAGAATTCCCCATAGGTGTTCGATTGGGTTCAGATCAGGAGCCACTGAATCACTTTCACCCTGTTCTTCTTCAGAAATCCAACAGTGGCCTTAGATGTGTGTTTAGGATCATTGTCATGTTGGAAAAGTGCATGACGATCGAGGGCACGGAGTGATGGTAGCATCTTCTCTTTCAGTATAGAGCAGTACATCTGTGAATTCATGATGCCATCAATGAAATGCAGCTCCCCGACAGCAGCAGCACTCATGCGGGCTTTTTGGTGCCTGGGCTTTAGGAGAGGCTTCTTTTGTGGACGGCACCCATGCATGCCATTCCTCTGCAGTGTATGCCGTATTGTGTCACGGGAAATAGTCACCCCAGTTTAGCTTTCTACTTCTTTAGATAACTGCAGTGAACTTGCATGCTGATTTTCCTCAACCATTCTCATCAGAAGATGCTCCTGTCGAGGTGTTAACTTCCGTGGACGACCTGGACGTCTCTGTGAGATGGTTACAGTTCCATCTTTTTAAAATTTTTGTACCACTTTTGCTACATTATTCTGACTGATAAGTAAAGCTTTGCTGATCCTCTTGTAGCCTTCACCTTTCTGGTGTAAAGAAATTATTTTCTTTCTCAGGTCTTGTGACATTTCTCTTCCATGTGGTGCCATTGCTGACAGCATGAAATGGGAAGGGGTTTTAACACCTTTTTATAGTCAACTGTCTGCTGGACACCTGTGTAATGAATAATTAGACTTTCAATTCTTGTTAAATTAGACATTTGTAGTCTAAAATTTAGCTTTGTAGTCTAAAAATTTTTTGCATCACCCTAATTTGAGTAAAACTGAAAATTTTGTTCTCTAAGTTATATTATTAACCTTACGTTCATGTTATAAGTTAAACAGATGCTATATAAAACTTAGTCTTGTCAACATTTTGGAAATTGTTTTTGTGCTCATTGAGATATTGTTTAAAATGTTACTTTTCAAAGGGGGTGTACTCATTTACACTGAGCACTGTATTTTTTGTCCATATAATGGGAGTCAATGGGAACCAAAACTTTTTAGCTACCAAAATATCTTGAAAATGTCTTCTTTTGTGTTCCACAGAAGAAGTAGTCATACAGGTTTGGAAAAACTTGAAGGTGAGTAACCGAATTTTCATTTTTGGCTGAACTATATCCCTTCAATCTACTTGAAAACATAATATATCTTAGAATTGAAGTGTCTTTTAGTACAAATTAGGAGAGAAACCATACCAATCTCAGGTATTTTCAGTTAAAGTGATAGTCCACCTAAAAATAAAAACTTAATTACTGACACTGATGTTGTTCAAAACCTGTATGCATTTCTTTCTTCTGCTGAAGATAGAGTGTTGATATAACATTATTTTTTGTCCATATAATGGAAGTCAATGGGAACTTTTTAGCTATAAAAATTTCTTGAAATTGTCTTTGTGTTCCACAGAAGTAGAAGAAATCATACAGGTTTGGAACAACTTGAGGGTGAGTGACGGATGGAATTTTCATTTTTGTGTGAACTATAAACTTTCAATTCTTCTAAGTTGCTCCTATAATTTCTTAGAAGAAATAAAGAAAAAAATAAAAAATAAATAAATAAATATATATATATATATATATATATATATATATATGAGACAATAGTTGTCATATAGTAATATAATATAGAGCTCTAAAATGATATATCAGATCTCTTGTATCACTTTCCTCTATGAGAATCTACTAGACCACTACTGCCCTCTTCTGTCCTCAATAGAAACCGTCTCGTTGTGCTCATATGTAAGACTCAGCCCAGACTCAGCATTTCAACCTAAAGTGAAGTTTCTTTATCATCCTCAGCTTAAGCTCCCTGGATTTTGGCTTCTTTATCTGTGCTAAGGAGGTTGTTTGCTGTCAGCTTAAAGCTACAATTCTAATATCAGCTGTATTTTCTGTGAATAGATAAGGTTGAATGTTGAAGTCCTACACCTGCAGTTCTCTTTCACTCTCTGCTTTGCTTTGAAATCTGATTTGTCAGGGTTTGTGTTGAAGATGTGAGTTCATCATTAATAGAATGAAAGCAGGGTTTGGATCAGGCGTTGTTGATCTTGCCTTGTCAACTAAGCTGTTCACTCTTTGATTGACAAGCTTAAGTAATAACTATAAATGAAACAGTTTTCCAAATACTGAGCATTTTATATCTTACCTAGCTAGTAGTTGTGTCAACAGTGCCCTATTTTAGCACTTGGAAAGCCCCAAAGTGTGTTTTGTAAGTCTTGGCAAAGAGAACAGTAATGATTAGACATCTCTGATTGACAAGCTTATGTAATAACTATAATGAAACAGTTTTCCAAACACTGAGCAATATCATAGTCTTGAGCTGACTGAATCACATATGATACAGAGTGCAACAGCACTCTTACTCGTGTGAAATTGCTTTAAGGGATAGTTCGCCAAAAAAAAACTGCCATGATTTACTCACCCTCATTACAAACAGATGACTTTTTATCTATTTCTTGCTTTCTGTCAACATACGTGACAAAAAAAAAAAAAAATACATTTCTCAATCATCCCCGTTAATTATACGGGTTTGTAAGGACATGAGGGGGAGTAAATGACAGAGTCTTAGACAGAATGTACTAATATTCCTTTCACAATAGGTGTCCATCTGAAAGCTATGTGTTTGTGTGTGTGGGATTATATGAGAGATCAATATGGAATTTGTTTGGTTTTCAAATGAGGTTTAGATTGGTAATGGGTTTGCAGGAAATTGCAAAACATTTTGACTCTTTAAAGAAACTCGCAAGCCAACTTTGATTTGGCAGCAGATGCTAGTTTCACTTAGTGTCTGTTTCTACAATCATCATATCTACCTCATATCTTCATCTGTAAACTGGCAATACTGAACATCACTCATCACCATATCAAACCCCATGTCTAACCCTTACTGTTCTTTTTGCCAAGATTTACAAAACACGCAGTTTACAAAACACACCTTGGGGCTTTCCAAGTACTAAAATAGATCACTGTTGACACAACTACTAGTTAGGTAAGATATAAAATGCTAGGTTATATATAAATTGCTATAAAATAGATAAGTAATACATAAAATGATCTTCTGACTGTACATTATTTGTGCCAACCTCCAACTGAACAATCATATCCAAACCCAGATCTTTCTAGTACCTTAACTGTTTCTCTCAGTTGCCTGCATCTTTTCATGGGAACATGCACAGATGTGACAGGCACAGAATGGTCTAACTCAAAACAACTGCTTTCAGTCCAAGGACGCAACAATAACTTTACTTTCATTCTTCATATAACAACGCACACACACATTGCACAGTATGATTTGTCCAACAAATACATTAAAAATATGTATTAAATAAAAACTTTCTGCTGAAGGGTGGATTCCGGAATCCACTGCCGCTTCAATATAGATCTCTTGACCCTCTACCGCACACATTATGATAGACCTATAGAAAAAAATATTTGATTCTTTTTCTTTTCTTAGAATGGCTTAACTTGAAGTGCTGTAACTTAGAATAAGTGTAAGTGTATATAGTTAATATTTTTCCTCAGAAATGTTGTTTGTATTGAATCAATTGGTGCTATTATAAGCGTTAACAGTAATTATAAACACCTTATACATACTTTCCAACATCTTGTGCTTTTATTTATTCCATTTTTTTTGTTGAATAATGCTTTATATTCTTTGAATTTCATTATAGTTTTCATGAATATTATTTAAATTGCAAATTTATACAGTTAAACACAAATATAATACTGTTCATCATGTATCATAAAACATTGACATAAAACATGAACCCCCCATAATCCTTGAAACTTCACCTTTTTTCTGTACAAAACTTCAAAAAGCAATTTTTCAGAGGTGAGGCACAGGTACACATCACATTTGGTGCACTTCACTCTAACAATACACTTACAGCCACTTGCACCTGCCTTTTTGAGACACCATGGTAGACCAGTGGTAGGTCTGGTTCAGTAGTACTGGCTGTGGTGGCAGTGGGCAGGCAGGTCTCCGATGTTGATTTAATCCATAATACAAATGCCATGGCAGCCCTTAACATATGACTAAATCAACATTATATCACTAGCATTAATGTTGTTATTGTTACAGCTTAACAGACTGCAGCTGACCTTTGCTAGCTAGCTAAGCTTTTACAATAATGTCATTCCATTATTGCACAGTGTTGCCATTTGGCAACACAGACATTTTAATCGATTTACCAAAAACTAATTTAAAAAAAAAAAACTTTTTTTGAGTGGTGAATGTGTCATCATAACTTACCTGAGATGATGTTACCAATTTTTTTGTGAATGTGACATGGACTGGTCCTTGTTTGTTACTGACATTTTAGTTTGCCTACAAGAGACGGCAGTCTGTCAGAAATGGCGCCACAGAAAAAAAATTGCATGTTATGTGACTTAACCAAAGCACATCATTTGCTAAACTAAGGTCTTCTCTTACCAACAAAAAAAAAAAAAAACGAGAATGTTCTCTTCAAGAGACAGTGGCAAGAAAATGAACACAAAGAGTATGTTGCCATATGGCAACACCATGCGGTAGAGGGTTAAGTTATTAATCAGCATTTATTTTTCTAAATATTAAATTATTTGAATGACTTCTTCAACGTATGTTAAAGCACTTATTTTCCTTTTAATCGTCAAACACTAGAAAATAATTTTGAATATTGTCTGTACATGTTATAAGCATATGTTTTGAGAAACGTTCCTGTTTATATTTGGAGACTGGGTCAACTTCAACCACGAAGAAGCTGTGAATCATGTGTATCTGTGTATGTGCGCTAGTGTTCTGTGTGTAGGTCCTGTATTGGTATCAATGGACAGATGGCATTTGGCTGGAGACCTGAAGATGCAATGTCATGACCCAAAAGGACATCCAGTACCTAAATCCAGGGTCCCCTCGTCAGCATCCTGACGAATGGAGATATGTTTCTCACTATCTGTCCATGTGTGGAAGATTCCTAATCTTGACTAGTTTTCTTAGCCAATCAGAATCATTTTAACCTGAAGTAATGATGTAGTTAGTGGTAGAGTATAATTGCTGTGAAAATGTGAACGTACGCAGAGCGACCTACGAAGTCTCCTTGTGAGACTTGACGCTGGCTTCTGCTGATGAAACTGCAAACTACTCTTCAGTAAAAATATCTTCGATTTATTTATTTATTTTTTAACTGACTCCGGGTCTTCATTCATCATATCTGGTCTTTTGGGTCTTTAACTGTAAAATTCCCCTACACTGCCGACTTTATATAAAAATAAAAAGATTAGAGTTAGAGTCAAAAACGGTTTATACAGTAAAAAAAAAAAAAAGAATTGTTGGTTTAACTTAAGGTAAGTTACCTGGCTTAAAATTTTAAATTCATAGAAATTAAAAATTTGAATTAATACAATTAAGGCAATTGGTTTAATCAACAGAAACTCAAAATATTATGTTATCTGAACCACATTAATCAGTTGATTTGACAAATGAATAATTGATAGAAAAAGACAGCCCAGATTGTATTTAGTATTTTTTTCAAGGCCAATTCAGATTCGGATTTATTTTTACAAGCAAATTGGCCGATTTTGATACTGGTTGCTGATATATTTTATTAATAATAATAATAATAATAATAATAATATAAACAAAAATAAATAGCCATTTCAAATTAGAGGTATCCACTGCTTTTTAATCACAATCCAAACAAAGATGCTACACATGTTGCATGAGCAGTTGTTTTTGAATTAAATTTAATTTCAAGATTTAAAGCAAAAACAGAACGGTCTGACTATCTTTGTGAAATTATATGCCACACACACAAAAGCATGAAGCAGCACTGCGCTTATAAATAGCTGCTTTATTCAAAGGTAAGAAGAAAATAAATGCCATTGCCATCTAAACTTTTCTGAAGACAGTAATTCCTTTCAGAGATACACTCATATAACCCCTTACCCCTAATTGAATATTTATATTTTCTTCCTACATTTCGAGCATCGTGAACAGTGAGCTGCTCTGTCTGCTACAGAATTTTCTCCTCTTCTCGTCCATCTTCAGCGTCTCTGGCCTCTGTTAATGGCCATTTACAGATCTGGGCTATTTACCTTTTTCACTGTCCCAGTAGCTCCCAAAAAGAACAGAAAAATAAATACAAAAATACAGTACAAGGACTGGAGAAATGTAATGCATTTGGCGACCACTGCTATCCGCTTGTTAAGTCGTGACGTAATGCACGCCGTTTCTGGGTCCAAGGCCCGGGTCGTTTCAATTGAGAATGCCATCTTGACGGCCATTTATAAGCGCTATTAATTCATATGAAACATTTAACATTTTAAAAAGTTAAACATTTAAAATACAGTCTACACAACAGTCTCTGTGCTCACAGCGTCACAGACATTAATATTTTAACAATTTATAAGATTAATCACTGTCTGACCATCTGGGATTTTGGTATGGAGATAAAGGTTATGATTATAATTTTTTGGTAGTATTACACCACATCATGTGTGTATATTAGCACCGTTTGTTGTTTTCTTGTGGTATGAACATGCTTTGTAAAGAGTTAAAAAAAAATCATGGTTGTTTTCAGATAACAGATCCATCTACAAACAACACTTTCTCACAGTTATCAAGTGGTTTGTCTAGCAGTTCCTTCCCATCCTCCTTTGTTCTCCCACCAGTCTTTCATACTGTGAATGTTACTGGGCTCTCTGGATAATTTTGATAGCCAGTGTGTCTCTGTTTCTAAAATGTCTACAACATTTTACATTTAGCATTGTGACCACACATAGCTGACAGTGTTTAAATTTAGACCCTCAGTTGAATTTAGACAAGGGATTTTAACCCATGGATGGCACAGTTATCAATTTCACAATTCCAATTTTCCATAAATACTTAAACATTTTAATCCAAAGAGTAATTCAAATCAACATCATAAATGACAAATGTAGTCATAATTACCACTAGTAGACAGAGCTGGATAACCAATCCACTTAAAGCTCATCCCATGTTCTGTTTCACCAGATTCAATCAGAATTGTCGGCTTCTGTAAAGTTTAATTTCACTTAACCCATCTGTAATAATAAAACACTCATTCCAGAGGTTAATGACATATACACACTCTGAGGACAGAATATTTCCCCAAACTAAACACATACAAAACATAGTTCAGTTACCCACACACTCACACTAGACACATGAATATGAACCTGCTCATTTTCAAGATTTGCTTTTGGTGTTATATCTAAAAAACATATTTAAACTTCACATTTTTTCTGTAGGTTTTTACATGATCTCTTATCCAGTCTCAAAACATACGTTCATTTTAATTCTTTGATGTTTTGGGATGTTTTGGTTCCTATCTCATTACTTTGTTTTATTTAAGCTTTAACAGACAGACACCCCAGCAGTCTCTCTCTCTTACGGCACAAATAATCTTTTCAACAGTCTCACAAGACAACTTAGACTAGGAGCATTTTTAAAGTTATCTTTAGTTTAAATGTTGAATTCACTTAACTTTCTCTTGAATCTGCAAAATCGGTCTTCATCTTTAGCCCCCACCATGCCTTGGAATTATCCTCTGCCTGCCATGTCTAATGACCTGCAGGAGTGAAACTATGATAGAGACATATTAGCTCAAAATCAACACAGCCTCATGAAATTATGTGTTAACACGTAATTAGGTGTTAAGACATCAGTTCCACACGTTTTGGCCCTTTTGGCCTTCCATAGTGATAGAGCGTTTGGACCCAGAAGCGCTGCCGCGTGACGTCAGACTTAACCGAATAGAAGAACCATTTTTGGTTCCCCAAAGAACCTTGAACAGTTCTTAAAAGAACCATTTTAGTGTGCAGAACATTTTAAAAATATGAAGAACTAGGGCTGAGTGATTTTTACTTTTTTTTTTTTTTTTTTGCTTTAATTTGATTATTTTTAAATCAAGAAATTGCAATTTTGAATAGGTTGAACCACTGTAATCACATGGACTATTCTTCATTACTTTTCTGGTCATTAAATTATGATAATTTCGTTGCTTTCTATGGGAGATAAAAAAAAACTCTTGGATATCATCAAAAATATCTTAATTTGTATTTCGAATATGAATGAAGGTCTTACGCATTTGGAGGGCGAGTACTTAAAGGGTAAGTTCACCCAAAAATGAAATTTCTGTCATTAATTACTTACCCTCATGTTGTTCTACACCCGTAAGACCTTTGTTCATCTTCAGAACATAAATTAAGATATTTTTGATGAAATCCGAGAGGTTTTTTTTTTATCATCCATAGAAAGCAACGAAATTACCACATTCAAGGTCGAGAAATGTAAAAACATGGTTAAAATAGTGTGACTTCATAACATTCAACCTTAATGTTTCGAAGCGACAAGAATATTTTTTGTGTGCAAAAACAAAAATAACGACTTTATTCAACAAATTCGTCTCTTCCCCGTCATTTGATCTACATCTAGCATAATAAATCAATAATGTTAAAGGGCTAATTCATTTAAAAACCTTAATAAAGATACTTCATCAACCCCTAAGAGTAGACTTGGCAGCAAAAATCCAACAGAAAAATCCAACAGAAAAATGTTTTAATATAAACTATAAGGCTAATCTGATCAATTACAAAGAAGCGTGTCTACCTTATCTGTTTTCTTCATGTAAACATGGAACCGTTTGAAAACCGTTGTGTCTTGAGAAATATCTTGTGGGATGAAACAATGGGTCAATTCGAAAGCCCATATTAATAATTTCTTGAGAAAAGGAAGTAAAGACACTTGAATTGTTTGTGATGATTCTGAGGAAGTGACAGGAATGCAGCTGTGTCGAATTTATTTGTAAGAAGTGTCAAGGTTGCATGCTTGTTCTGAGCATTAACAGAAATCTTTCAACAACCACATTTGTGACCTTTTTCACCAAAAATGCTTCAAACTAGAAAACAATTATCTGTCAAAAAAGTTCATTTTGTTCTCCTGTGATCAAACTCACCTATCAACTCTAAATATTATGGTTGTTGTGATCATTAAAGACAGATAAGTAGATGGTGATGAGTTGATTGATGTGAGTTCACTCTTCTTGGCAAATGTGAGAGAAGTATGAGAAATCGTTGAAATGAAATTCTAGAGGAGACGGTTACGAGATTACTGAGTCTTTCTCACGAAACAAACATAAGACGTGGATGACTTTCATTTACGCTTCAATTAATCTGAAAACAGACATATTCAATGTCACAAAATATTTCTTAACTTTTGTTAATTAATGACTTTAAGTTATAATTTAACACAGGGTTGGTAAGCTGGAACAGTGTTAACAGACTAGTTTCAAGAATTTAAAACAAAAACAAAAAATAATATGCTATGTTAAAAAAGCCAGGCAGAACTCAACATAGGCCTACCATACACTCTAAAAATGCTGGGTTAAAAACAACCTAAGTTGGGTTGAAAATGGACAAACCTAGCAAGTGGTTTGTTTTAACCCAGCAGCTGGGTTAAATGTTTGCCCAACCTGCTGGGAAGTTTTATTTAACTCAACTATTGTTTAAAAATTACTGTATTGCTTGCTTAAAATTAACCCAAAATATGTTGGATATTAACATTTGTTAATATGTTTAATAAATGAACATTAGCATTCCTGTAAAATTGGCCTAAAATGCCTAAAAAAGGCATACCCAAAAGTAAATCGCATGCTGTTCTTAAACTATTGTGTACGCTAACAGGTTAATAAGTTTAATGAATAATAAATCAATAAACATTTATTAAATTGCTTATTAATAAATGTTCGTCTTTTGATTATTGTTGCCTCTATTATGTGTCTGATTTTTAATTTCCAACCTATTTTGGATTCATTTTAAGCCAGCCATAGTAATTTTAAAACAATAGTTGGGTTAAATAAAACTGGCCAGCATGTTGGGCAAACATTCAACCCAACAGCTGGGTTAAAACAACCCATTCACTGGGTTTGTCCATTTTCAACCCAACTTGTGTTGTTTTTAACCCAGCATTTTTAGTGTATATAGGCTATAGGCCTATAAGATGTCAACTCCGGTTTCCCACTAATGTTTCCTACAAATTTTATGCATGTAATATACTATTTATGTAGTAATATGTCTAATTTTGACTTGGATAAACGCGTTTTAAGTCGTAAACAACGATAAATGCACATACGTGTCCGCACATTCACCGAATCCCGTTGCTTGGCAAAAACCAACGAATAATATAAATTTGGCAGAAGAATTGTGATTTTCATCTTAATAATTAACCCATTTAGCCCACCGGCAACTATAGTTGAATATTGGGTTAAAAAATAATTGGTTAAAAACAACCCAAGTTGGGTTGAAAATGGACAAACCCAGCAATTGGGTCGTTTTAACCCAGCGGTTGGGTTAAATGTTTAGTTTTATTTAAAGTATTTTTTAACAATTACTATATGGCTGACTAAAAAAATAAACCCAAAATAGGTTGGAAATTAAAAAACAGACATAAGACAATCAAAAGGTTAACATTTATTAATAAGCAATTTATTAGGTCTATTGTTTAATTATTCATTTAACTTAATAAATGCTCATTTATTAAACCTTAAATAAAGGTTAATTTCCAGCATACTTTGGGTTCATTTTAAGCAAGCAATGCAGTAATTTTTAAACAACTGTTGAGTTAAATAAAACTGCCCAGCAGGTTGGGCAAACATTTAACCCAACCGCTGGGTTAAAACAACCCAGTTGCAGGGTTTGTCCATTTTCAACTTTTTGGGTTGTTTTTAACCCAGCATTTTTTAGAGTGTAACTTCACCCTTTAACTGACATCTCTATAAATGGAATAAAATGAATAAATCTGTCTAAAGGAGGAGATGAGAGAGCAATCTTTCCACAGCTCTACTGTCCCACCCCCATGTCCCGTGTAATTTTTTCTTCATTCTATTTATTTTTATGTATTTAATTTCATTTAACTTTTTGATACACACTGCCCTGTTGGGACAACTTAATGGCTGCACTTATGTTCCACCACTTTAAGACGGGATTTGTTCTTTGTTGTTTTTTTCATATTCAAGAGATTTAGAGAGAGAGAGAGGGGTGGAGATTATAAGCTAGATGCAGCCTTTTTGGTTTCACACCGAATGTTCTTAGACTTTTATACATAATAAATCTGGTGCTTTTGAGTTAGATGCCAAATGTTCTCCTTCTAGTTAAATTTTACATTGAGGGGGTGCATACAACATATTGAACACCGGCAACGTTGCAGCACATTCAAATATGATTTTCAAGGGGAAAAAAAAAAACCTGGGGAAAATAAATGCAGAACATGTTCTCATAGGACACTATTAACACTTAACACTACTATATGCATGAAACCATTTAGCAAAATTTTGGCCACAAATGGGTTAAACATAATAAATGTAAACATTTATTGAACGTGTTTTTTATACCGTATTTTGGTCGTCACCGTTTTATAGTGGGCATCTGGCTTCGTAAAAATCACGGTAAAGTAGCCTAACTCACGTTTCTCCTGGCTTGTTTCCCCCCCCCCCCCAAAGAACTTTGATTCTTCACATGTAATCGTGTACTTCTCTTACCCTTTATCACTGTACAGTTAATATAATCTCTCATGTATACGTTTTTGAACTTGAACAGCTTTCTCACTTGTAAAGTCGAGAGACTCTCCGCCCCCAGCAATGAAAGTAATAGTGAGCAGCGCGAGCGTTTCATTCTACCTGCTGATCACGCGCTGATTAAAGCATGGCCAAATCTCAGTCGAGACGCTGCTGCCTGTGCGTACTCGCTTTGGTGTGCTCTGTTGCAATTATCTGCATTTGTATACTTTTAGCAACCAAACAGAGATGCGCCTTCACAAACGCTGCTGTTGCTGCGGACTCTCTCATGTGCTCCGACATCGGCAGGTAAGACATGCGAGTTATGCTTATTAAGACCTGATCCTTTCAGCATTGACAGTATTCTATTGATACACAATTGACTTTCACTTAAATACAATACAGCTCCAGTGCAAGTCAGGTAATAGAAAGCTAAGCCACAAGTATACCAATTTATATGCTGTTGACACCTTTCCTTTTGTTTTAAATATAGGCTAGAGTGTTAATTCTAGGAAACAATGCTGTAAAGTATTTCGAACAGTGATCCACAATGAACAATGTAGAGAGATAATCAGTTTAAGAGATTAGATAATGCAGCCTTGCACAAAGTGCACAGGACACGCTTGAGTTTGGATACTTGGATTGAACATTTTGATCTAAGGATCTATATATACTGCATACATTTACAATCAATGTCTAACATTTCTACCTCCTTCACAACCAGAGCACATCTTCTGTATATACTATTACTTATTTGATATTAAATAAATGCACTTTAACATGATTTGGGCTATGTAATACTATGCTCATATATGTTTATATTTATATATTACAGTGACAATAAAGTGTAATCTAATTTTATATATGCACTGTCAGAAAAAAAAAAGTTATGGCGCTTGTCACTGGGGCAGTACCCTAAGGTACAAGTCAAAAGGTAATGCACTAATATGCACTTTTAAAAAGTACTAATATGTACCATTTAGGTACAATGTGAAGTGATGTGGTAAAAAACCATGTCCAAGATCTTTTTTTTTAGCACTGATCAAACTGACAAACTCCTGCCAGTCAAAACAGGATCAACCAGATTCACAAAGCCCTACATTGCCACATTTTCTGTCCTTCGTTCATGTTTTTTGCATTTTGTGCCAAATGTACAGCATGCTTCCTTGTTTCGAAGTGTTAAGTCTTTTATGACTGTATTTCAAAGAACTTGGCTTTAGTATTTAATCTGGGGTCACACTTTAACCTGCTCTGAAAGGAAACAGAAAGGAGTTAGTTACAGTTGCCAGGCATATCCTGGAAATAGGAGAAATTTGTCAGCTTTTGGATTTAAAAAAAAAAAAAAAAAAAAAAAAACCCATCAACATCTGAATGTTAAAGAAGTAAAGAAAATTGCGTCTCCACAAACACTGCTGTTACCAACAGTCACTTCAGTCTGACACATCATTATCTAATAGTTTGTTTCTCTCTTGTCTGCTTCAAATAAAAGTGACTGAGGTTTTCTTTCTGTGTCTGGCATTATTATTATGCAGATCACATAAGGCGAGCCATGCAGAATCATTGACACAATGGCTTAATGAAAGCTATTCTTCTGTATTCAACCCCTGCAGGGCTTAGGTGAATACTTTTTGTTGGCTCATTTGGATCTTGCCAGGTTTTTTTCTTGCTTTGCCAACATTTTCATTGGCCCCGAGTCAGAAAAATATATGTAGAGGTTTCATTATACTATGTTTATAAACAGTTATTTCAAGTCACAAAAATTAATCTCTTTTTGAATCTCTGTTTGTTTGTCTGGCCAGAAGAGACAAGCCTGGTTTCTCCCAGTTTTTTTTTTTTTTTCCCCCCTCCATTTCTGTCACAAATGGAGTTTGGGTTCCTTGCCACTGTCACCTTTTGGCTTGCTTAGTTGGAGACACTTAAAGTCCCCCTGTGGTGAAAATTAAGCTTTTAATGTTGTTTATATGTCTATGTGGTGTTTTTAATATGCTTTAAGACAAACCACGTGCAAATTCATAAGTCAACACCATTGCTGAGTATTTTCTGTTTAAAACCGCAGTGTTCTAAAGACAGTCTCAAACCCGTGGTTTGAAATCGCTGGTGCTTGCGACTTCACAAACTACTTTGTAACCAATCATGTCAACATGCCAGCGGGCTTTAGCATATCATTAACTATGACCCCTCTGAAGCAGAGGAGTCTCAAGAGAAGCTTATCCTGGTATATTTTTCTGCTGATATGAAAAATTGGTTAGATTTAGCAATATGGTGGGTGTATGATGTATATTACGATGTTATGATGAACTACATGCCCTTCTTCACTGACATTCTGAGTTCTTCAAAGCGTTTCTAAGGACACTCATTTTTATAAGGCAACTTTCTGACTCAGATGGCGAACATGGTTTGTGTAACATTAGCAATACATTATTAGCTGTTTGATAACATAGTCAAGCAAAAGGCTATTATATTAATTACAGTCCTGTGTCTGACGTTGTAAAAAGCGATACAATTGTGCAGCGTTTACCTCAGTAAGTTGACCGAGTGGATCTCTGAGCTCGTGCGAGCGAGTGGAGGGTGACATGCATGAAAGCGAGTAAATACAGGAGAAATATGGCAAGTCATTTTGACGTGTCACACTTCCTGGCGCTTTGACTTTTACTGAATATTGCCATATAGATGTCTTTAGGCCAGGACTCTTATCACACAGATCAGATGGGGCAGATCAGACAATGTATGTCTGAGTTACAACAGCTTTCTCTTTCATGGCCAAACATCAGACTTTGTCAGTCCGCCACGGTTTTGTCAGTCCGCCACAAGTTAACATCGCTAAGGCCTTAAACTGACCGAATAAGATGTTGATCTGATTAAATCTCTATGAGGAGTTAATCACAATGTAAAACAAGTCATTTCCTGTTGCCCACAGGTGGCGCTATGACTGTCACTGAATATTGCCATGTAGATGTCTTCAGGCCAGGACTCTAATAAAACATGTAAAGTTTGGGGCAGATCGGACATTGTATGCCCGAGTTACAACAACTTCCTGTTTCATGGCAAAACATCGAATTTTGTCATGCCGCCACAGACACGCCCTTCAACGAAAACTCAAGATCTTCACAATTTAATGTCACAAAGGCCTTTAGATTAGACTGACCAAATATGATGTTGATCTGATAAAATCTCTAGGAGGAGTTCGTTAAAGTACAACGTTTGTAAATGGCAAAAACTGCAAAGAGTTTCATGAGTTTGAGCATGTTTAGGCCCTCAAAAATGCGATTCATTTCGGAGAAGAAGAATAATTGACTGAACAATTACAATAGTGTCCTCACCAGTGATGGGAATAACGGCGTTATAAATAAACGGCGTTACTTTTTTCAGTAACGAGTAATCAAACGAATTACTTTTTCTCCCGTTACAACGCCATTACCGTTACTGACAAAAAAATGCCGCATTACTATAATTGAGCTCACTGAAGCGGTTTTCATCGGCTCTCTCTCAGCCATAGGACCTGCAAAGTTTTTTCTCTGGTGTGTGCTGGGGTTAGTCATACACAAACATAATTTTAAACTGATAATAATGTACGATGCTCTGTGTGTGTGTGTGTGTGTGTGACAGAGCATGCGAGCGGAGCGCGAGCTCAAACCAGAATACCCTTTGTGACATGCTGGATCGAAAATATAGGAAATACGGTTTTTTTTTTTTTTTTTTACAGTCGACTAGTAGTTGTTCATTTAAGCCATTAGTTGGCTAATCACATTTATATTAATTTAATTTATTAAATACTGGAGAGAATAAACCATAATAATGAGCATTTACATAATATAGGCTATATAGCGAACGCATAAAGCTTTCCATAAAGAACCGGCAAAAGTAATGATTATGAATGTGACAAAAACAGCAAGGAGACATTTTAATTGTTTATTAAGAAAGTAATGTTTTCTGAATCAGTGTCGGCTGCAAAGATGAAGTTGACAGTGCTGACTCTCATCTCCGCATACTGGACACGCCTAGAGAGAGAATGCACATTTCATTCGGATTAGGCTACATAATCAGAGTAGCCCATCTCTTTTCGGTTTTAATCATTTCGTTTTCGTTAAAGTAGATATTTCAAGCTTTCTATAGATATTTTTCTCATGTCTGCGAGGCAAGCAGCCTAAACGCTGAGTTTCGGTTCATTTAGCCTGTAAGACGCGCTCCAGTTCACGCGCCAGTGATCGCGCCAGCGCCTCCATGTCATGATTATATTGTCTGCTATATTTGCTTCTTACTTATTAAATCCAGGCAATTGGTTGATGAAACATTGATTAAAAATAAGATAAAATTTTTACAAAACGAAATTCACTTTAAAGAAAGGCTTTCTACAAAAAATCTTAATGAAGTGGTCAAAATCATGTCTGACCCACTCCATGTCTCCATCATCTTATGATGCATCTTACTCATGCTGTTCACTTTTCATAATCAAATAAATGAATTTAAAACATAACATAGGCTTATTTAAACATAAATATGAAACTACGTTTTCTTTAATGGCTAACAACACATAGTACAGCACAGAGAAATTTCATGTCGTGAGCAAGAGCGGATCATGAGTCACAAGTCAAGAATAATTTATTTTTAGACTTATATTTAATATTAGGGACATCCAAGTTATTTGACATAATTTAATTTTTTTTTTTAAAGTAACGCAATAGTTACTTTTCCTGGTAATTAGTTACTTTTATAATGATGTAACTCAGTTACTAACTCCGTTACTATTTGTGAGAAGTAACTATAACTAATTACTTTTTTTAAAGTAACGTGCCCAACACTGATCATCAGTTAGGACCATAAGCTTTGCTCAGTCTTTGTTGAAAATGAATAGAGAAAACAGTACTTAAATGGCAAGATGATCCACAGCAGAGTTCAACCAGCAGGGAGCTTTGTCAATGTTTGAAGTAAAACGTTGTTTAGCAACAGGTAACAGTCAAGTAGTAAATGGAAATTAACTCTTAGCTCCAATCTTCTCAGTTGTTTAAGCCCCCAAGTAATCCATATACACTCAGAACACAAACCCTCTGTAAACAAAATCCAAAACAAACCATAACCATGTGCTATGAACATGAATTGTTAACAAACCAAAGAAAAAAAAAAACAACAATGACAATTACTTACAGATGAGCTTAAAACTCTGAAGTTGCTCAACCAGGGTAAAAAAAAAAAAAAAAAGCCACAATGACCATAAGGCAAGCCTCTCTTTGCAGGTAGAGAATCAACTTCCTTCAATTTCTCCTTCTTTGTTCCCTTAAATAGGTCAACTCACCTCAAATAGAGCGCCCCCTAATGCTCAGGTGAGTAATAACAGTAAATCATCTGGAGAAAACTACTGGTATATATATTAGTAACAGGAAAACTGTTACACAATGTCTGATCTGCCCCAAACTTCACATGTGTGATAAGAGTCCTGGCCTGAATGATGAATTTGTTAAATAAAGTCGTTATTTTTGTTTTGTTTTTGTGCACAAAATGTAGTCTCGTCGCTTCGTAACATCAAGGCTGAACCACTGTAATCACTTTGACTATTTTAACGATGTTTTGACTACTTTTCTGGTCCTTGAATGTGGTAATTTCGTTGCTTTCTATTGAGGATAAAAAAAACCTCTTGAATTTCACTTAAGAAAAACATCTTAATTTGTGTTCCGAAGATCATCGAAGGTCTTATGGGCTTGGAACAACATGAGGGTGAGTAATTAATGACAGAAATTTCATTTTTGGGTGAACTAACCCTAGATCAAGCATCTCACGCAGCCAGAATCACGATTGTCAGTAACAGTGTTCAGCCTTACATTGTTCAAACCGGAGTCGCACACTGATGGAGAGACTCAGGGAGAAGTTACAACTTTTAGAATGCAACTGGATGTTTCTAAATGGTTAGTGGATAAATTTATGTAGTTGCTGTGGAGTTGATTCAACTCCAATTGATTAGATGGTTGGATCATGATTTGCTATTGCTGTGATCTCATGTGACTGACAGGTTGCCCCACCCACACACCAGTAAACACATCATCAGAGAAGAGATGTCGCTGTAAGCTGAAGAGTTGTCAATTTTGATTTCATGGTGACTTTAAGTCTGTTCCTAAACAGATAAAAATAAAAAAGAAGCAATATTAGTAAACAAGCTAGAGCAGAGGTGAAATGCAGAGAAGATGATGATGGAAAAATAGGGATTTTTTTTTTTTTTTAACTTGTGGAAGAGGTTTGTCTTTAACGTTGTGGTCTCAACAGATCAGGTAGAGGTTGGCAGTGAGGAGCGGGGAGGGTGAAGGTTCTGGAGAGGAATCTTGTGCCAGATTGCGAAGGAAAAACAAGGCGCCGCTTTTTCAGACCATAACGGCCTTAGAGGGAGCACTTGTAGGAGTGGAATTTGCTCTCTATTTGTTCCCTTTGCTGTCTAGGAGGGACAGTTGGAATATTAAAGAGAAAATTTGTGATTTCTTTCCTATTGGGAATTCCTTTCTTGACTTCTGTGTTGTAATACAGTCCCTCCAGGATTTCGCGATTCTGCGATCGCCAAATTTAAAACAAAATCAAGCAAACTCCACAATATTCAGCGGAGCTTGCCTTGTTTTCTTAATTTCTGCAGATTTTGGGCTAATGCTGCGTTCCAGACAAGGTTGGACGTGGGAATATAATATATAAAATCGGTTTGAAAACAGCTCACGAAAGCAAAAAAAAAAAAAAAAACGAACGTAAAATTACATTAACTTAATATCTAATGTTAAAGTTTGTTTTTACGTTCATATTGATTGGAAGCAGGACACGCCACATCTTGGAAGTGATGTCAAATGACATGTCTCGCTGAGGGCGGGCTTGATCGATGTTCCCCGAGTTGGATTATTTCTCAGAGTACAACTGTAAGCAAATGTCTAAAAAAAAGAAAGAAAAAAACTTTGAATGGCGTTCCAGACGTTATTTCCTAAAAGGAGGTGGGGAAAATCCAAAATCTGATCTGTCTGGAACGCAGCATTAGACACGCTCCGTGACGTCATCGCAACATGCATTCAGTCAACTTGTTTGAGCTGCGCAGCTCCGGTGAACTTTTAGCTGATCATTCTGTACTCACTGTACATCGACGCAAAACCATCAGTAGTTGACTTTTTAATGTTGTATTCATATTTTAATGCAGTTATCACATTTACCTAATTTGTCAATGCAGTTTTATTGATTGGAATAAAGACGAAGCTATTGGGGCCGTTTAAGAAATGCCGTGTCTGTAATTAGACTCGCACACGCATTTTCCCCCCCATTTATTTAATTATTTATTAGTTTATTTAACAGGGACAATGCAGTATAACATAGTTACAATTTCAAGCAGCCGATGCTCCACGTACAGGATTCTAGCCAAAGGCTAAATTGCAGCCCCAGTCCCTAGTTAGGCTTTTTTAACAACAGTAAAACAATAATCAAAAACAAAAAAAAAAAAACACTAAACAAAACATAAAAAATATAACAATAATAAAAAAGCTGAGACTGTGCATGACCATCAGTGTTCACAAACCTGCTTTTGTTTGAACCACTTTTTTTTTAAATTTCTTTGAAAAATGTTTAACTCTGTTTGCATTTTCAGTTCAGCTGGCAGGCTGTTCCAAAGCAGTGTACCTTGAACTGAAAATGTGGATTGTGCAAATTTAGTTTTTCTCTTTGGTATTGTGCAATTTTGATTAGTTGCACCTCTTGTAGTGATCCCCTTACTACTCTGTTTTGATATTAATTGGCATATAATTTCTGGAGCAAGATTATGTACACATTTAAACATCATTTTAATAAGAGACAAATTTATAAAATGTTCAAAACTAAGCAAACTATATTTTTGTAAAATATTACAATGATGCCATATATTTGGTTTCTTGTCCAAAATTTTTAGTGTTTGTTTATATAGAGATCTAACAGGTTTGATAGTCAGTTGAGAAACCTGACTCCAGACAGTCACACAATAAGATAAATGCGAGAAGACCATTGCATGCATGTATAACGTAGCTGCTTTTAGAGATATATGTGGTCTAATCATATAAAAACAATTCAGGTTTGTTCTGATTGTTCTACACAGTCTCTTCACATGCACATCAAACTTCAAATGAGAATCTAAAATAACACCTAAATATTTAAAATTGTTAACTGCCTCTATTGCCTTTTGATTATAATCTTAATTATAAAACCATTCATTTCCTTCCTCCTAATTGAAAAACACATTGAGACAGTTTTTGAACAATTCAAGGTCAAACAGTTGTTTTGCAGCCACTATGACGACGGTCGTTTCATTTGTTAATCTGCAGCTAAGCGTGGAGTCTGTGCCGATACATAAATGACTGCATCATCTGCATATAACTGACATTTAGATTCCTTACAACAATTTGGTAAATCATTGACATATAAGGAAAACAACAGTGGACCCAAAATTGCTGCTGAGATAAGCTAAACAAATTTAATTTATGTAAGAGAATTTCATGATTCACAGTATCAAATGCCTTTTTAAGGTCTAAAAACACATTACCATTATCTAAAGCTCCCTTAATAAATTCTGTGAGAAACTGTTTAGAGTGAAGTAGATCATGTTTTTCTAGATAGTTTATAAGTTGTTCAGCTACCAACTTTTCCAAAATTTTTGAAATTGCAGGGAGTCTATAATTCTGAACCTCATCAACTGACCCTGCCTTAAAAATTGGGGTTATAATAGAAGTTTTCCAATTTGAGGGGAATTTACTTTCTCTAATAGATAAGTTTATCAAATTTACCAAGGGTTTTAGCAGACAAGCACTATATTTTTTTACGAATGCGGTATCCATTCCAAATATATCCTTAGCCCTTGAATTATTCAATTGATTAATAATTTGAAGTATCTTATTTTCATCAACCTCAGAAATATAAAAGGACGAGGAAGTGTCTTTTATTGCATGTTGAGGTAACTGTACAGGTTTAAAACATACAGCAAGTTCTTCCACAGACTGGATAAAATATTTATTAAATTCATTGGCAATTTCAGTGCTATCAGTACTAAGTCTTCCATTTATGTTCAGCTCCAACACTGGTTTTCTGTGTATACCTTCTCGTTTAGAAAGTTTGTTAATGCACTTCCAAAGATATGAGCTATTTCCGCCTGACCCCAGCACTTCAAATGCTATTTTTAATGTGATGACCACAAACATTATTTGTTCAACCTTCTGAGATTGTAAAACTGAACGTTTCAAAATGTAGAAAATCCAACATTTGATAGAAAACACTTATTTAAAAATAAAAAAGACATTAATCACCGCTATAACCAGCAGGTGGCAGCAGAGTAGCATTTATTTGCGCATATATTAGCCATTTCCTGTAATAGTTTTTCACTTAGTTTCGCTTTTAAATAAATATTAAACATTATAAAATCACTAGGTTTTAAAATACATTTGTCAATATGAAGTATGAAGTACTCAAAATCTCATGAAAAACAATAACTTTTCATGTGAATGAATTACACAAAGAGAGCACCATGCTTTCCCTTTGTAATCACAGCAGCTGTCAGTCAGTGCAGCACAAGCTCAATGATTTCGGCACACTTGTGAAAACTCACATTTTATTCATTGAATCTAAAAAAGTGCACAATAAATATTTATTTTTTGACGCTTTTTTTCACACGAAAGTGTGAAAACTGATTATCGAATTGAATTTAGCTGAGGAGGAACACTGAGGTACGTCTTTATTTATTTATTTTTTATGTTGTCTTACGTTTGAATTACTAAATTAATGCTATGCCTGACTATTTAAGTGAATATAATATATGGACACAAACAGGCTTTTGAAAAGTGGTTGGAACATGTCCCCCCTGTCCCCAGTGGAAATTACGCCCCCTGAAATCACTGTGAAATCTTGTGAGAAGCATCGTCGCAGAATTCTCTGTTAAACCACAGATATCAGATCAAACAGTGCCCATGTGGAAACTGTTTGATCTGATATCTGTGGTTTAACAGAGAATTCTGCGACGAATGTAACCTAAATGCTTCTCACAAGATTTCACAGCGATGTTATTAATTCTGCGGTGAATTCATGCGCTTTCTTCACAGCGCTGTGTAATCTGGAAACCATGAGAAACATTGCGCCACTAACAGAAATAACTTGTGGCAGAAATGGTCTAATGTTTTTTGAGTGCTTTCAGGTGCTTCACACAACTTTTTCCAGCACTTCAAAGCTTTAAATATTGCCCAATTTGTATGTTATTTTTAATGTGATGTCCAAAACATTTGGCTTATTAGCCATTTCCACACCCTAGTATATATTTTTAATATATATATTAATAATAAAATAAAAGTTAATATTATCTGCATCTCACCTCAAGCTCAGTACTTTTCTGTCAGCCCTCACAGCGCTGCCAAATCAGGGGCTGGTGCCACCTTAGAACTTAGTAACTAAGTGTTAGTTCATCCAAAAATGAAAATTCTGTCATTAATTACTCATCCTTATGTCGTTCCACACCCACTGATTCGAAACAAAAGATTTGTAAAGCTTCAAAGCTTTATGAAGCAGTGTTTTGAAATCGCCCATCACTAGAAATTGTTGAATAAAGTCGTTATTTGGTTTTTTTGGCGCACAAAAAGTATTCTCGTCGCTTAACATTAAGGTTGAACCACTGTAGTCACATGAACTGTTTTAAATATGTCTTTAGTAGCTTTCTGGGCATCTGAAAGTGTTAATTATCTTGCTGGCAATGGAGGCTTCCTGAGCCATCGGATTTTATCAAAAATATCTTCATTTGTGTTCCGAAGATGAACAAAGGTCTTACAGGTGTGGAACAACATGAGGGTGAGTAATTAATGACATAATTTTCATTTTTGGGTGAACTAACCCTTTAATGGCACCGGTGCTACTGCCCTCAAATGTAAGTCTGGAGCCCTGCAATGGTTCTCAAAGTGAGAAAAGTAATAATGATGTTAAAAGAATGTTGTCTGTTGTATATTTTCACTGCAAAACAACACAAAATGCTGTAAATATGGCCGCAAATTTTGATAAAAGTCGCCGGAAATTCAGTAATTTTAGGCCGCATAAATCAGAAAAAAGTCCTACGAAATCCTGGAAGGACTGGCAATAGTAGGTGGATAACATTACAGTAACACTTCAGCTTAACACTGTAACACTAATCTAATCTTTAATCTCAATCATCAGATTTAACGGTAAACACTGAATTGTTGTCGTCTTGTATTATTGACTTAATGCACATACCATGATAATCTGATAATATGCTTTCAATGACATTATATGCATTATCATGAATAAGAGTGATGCATCATTATGTGATTGATGGTCAATGTCATATCACTTAACAGTGATATAAGACCGTGGTACTCCTATAAGAAGTTGTCTTTGTTTCAGATGTTATGTTTCTTCCATCACTGCCTTTGAAAGATCTCACATTTCCTTTGATATGTTCAGGACATCCTGTGAAATCAGACATCTGAGATCATCCTTTGTGTCATATTGCCCTGATTTCCTTATTAATCACTGCTGCTTGCAGAGACACAACCTGTTTGACCCATATAATGCTTAAAAAACAGTGCTTAAAAAACAAACACATAATCTAGAAAGCATGAATTTTCAGAATTCTGCCCAATTGTGCACATTTGGGTATGTGTGTGTGTGAATGCTTGAACTCCTCATGGTTCATTGAGCTCTCGGGTATCACTGCTCCTCTGGCTCAGACTTGCCTCAAGATTTTTCATATTGACGTGAACACACAAAGGAACAGGGATATATCTGCAGGAAATGTGCTTGTGAATGTGTCACATTCCCTAAAGCTTTGAGTTTGTAAAGGCACAATGTACAATTTTTGGATTAAATATCCAAAAATCACTAGAACGTTATATATTTTGTTGACTTGTGTACTTGCATTATCCCAAATGTTCCAACAATGTTTAAATTCATAGAAATCAGCAGTTTTAAACAGTGTAACAGCCTGTGTCATTGCGTCACCTGTCAGTGACATCATATCTGCATTACGCTTTAATATATTATGTGTTTTATTAGACAGGTGAGCAACTGTTCGGATACCTTTATCAAAAGAAAACTAATCATTGTTATCTAGATCAACACGGTTAGTATTATTGTTTATTTTAAAATTAATTGCATGCCATTTAGCAACACAAGTAACACAAGATATTCTAATATTTATCTAGCTTACTGCAATGTGCAACAAGTGTCTCATACCAGTCACCGAGCAAACGCACAGAGTAATGTTATAACATAATTTTCATCACGCTCAATTGTATTTTTGGAATGAGTGTTTTCACCAGGTAAAAAGCACTGCGTTACCCCACAATTTTAATTAGTCAGAGTGACCTGTATGAGTAGTAATTCAGCACTTGCGGCTATTTCATTAGAATTAAAGTTCAGGTAAAAAGGAGAACTTTAATTGTACAAAAAACAAAACAAAAAAACAACAACAACAAAGCGAAAAGAGCGGCAGCAGCTGAATGGGGCATATAAGCACAATAAAATCTGATACATAAAATGTCCCGGGCTCCCAGCCGCGCCCTGCTTTATACCACAGTAATGTTAATAAAACTTTAATACCTGAACTCATCCATGAACATGATTTCTACAAGTCACATCGGATTGGTTTCCATCGGCTGGCTGTGGAGGTGAAGATGACAACTTCCATGATTCCACGCTCATTCATGGCATCATCAAGCTATGCCTTTGTTTTGAATAAGTGACCTCTAGCGGCGAAACTTACATACTGTGCCTTTAATGATGTTTTTTTTTTTTAAATACACTTGAATGCAGAAATCATTTTACTACTCAAATTTTACATTTACCCTGGTTAAAATTTAGTTTATTTTAGATTACCTTTAACTTGATTAGCAGTGTTTTGTGTACAAAAACTCCACTAAAAACTCATGGTTCGGATAATATTACGTTTAAGTCACGGATCTAACCATTTTTCGGATCAGCAAAAAAAAATTGGGGGTGGGGGGGCTATCTTTGTTAAAGCTGTGTTTTGTTGTTTGATTAACATAATGAATGACAGTCAGCAGCAGGTATTTACTGTATAGGCTGCTGTCAGTTTAAGACATAATGCACGGATCTAATATGATACACATCTGATTTCTTTTTCGAATGTTTACGTTCACTTAAGACATAACCGACTATGTTTACAGTAATACTTGCCAAAATGGGTATTTTAACATAATTTTGTGTGTTTGTGTCCGTTAAAACGCAAGGGCACGTGAAATAGGAATCAATTCTGTGAATACCGAATTGAGTTCTCTTTCGCCTCTTGCCCTTTTCTTAAGCAGGCATGGGTTAAAATCACTTGAATTTGTAAACTGGCAAGACAAAAACATGTGCAAATGATAAAAATGTAACTTGATGGCTAAACTTTGCAGTGGATTAGTCCACTTTCAAAAAAAAATTTCCTGATAATTTACTCACCCCCATGTCATCCAAGATGTCCATGTCCCTCTTTCTTCAGTCGAAAAGAAATTAAGGTTTTTGATGAAAGGGTCATTCTACAGAAACGTCCACTTTTCTGTCCCTAGACTTTACAGAAATATTACACTTGAAAAACACTTTAGGATTACAATTTTTTTATATTTTAATATGAAACAATATGTTATTTGAACAATTAAACCTTCTTGAGCTATCAATGTGGCAATATTTGTTTTTTAATTAATCATAAAAATTCCAAACACCACAGAAGTGCTCGTCCCCACAGCCATGTACAGAGGGAAAGTGCTTTATTTTGAGCTCAGAAACAGATTTTTCTACCATTTCAAATACAATAATGTATGCATAACTATTAAATATATAATTTAAATAACATTAAAAAAACCAAATGCCGAATAAATATTATAAAATATATAATGAATGTAGTGGTCCCCTGGTGTTGTGTCACTGGTGTTACCTTTAACAAAAATCTCTTATTTTGAAATAAAAAAATCACACAGATGACATCACTTGACTTCCTTCTTCCTATTTTCTGAAGATCAATTAAGAAAGGCCAATGGAAAGTCCACTATCTCTTTTCAGTTATCAGAAATTTTAATTAGAAAATCATAATTTCATATGAAGCTTTTAGTTGAAGTCACTGGTGTGACCTACTTTATTGTTAGGGAATTTTAAAAAACTAGAATACAAATGGATTAAATTACTTAATTTAGTGAATATACCATGATTGACAACATGTGGATTGATACCTTGCAGCAGCCATTTTGTAAAATGCATTTTTCATGAAAATTGTCACTGGTGTTACCCGTTTATAGATAAACTTTATTTAAAGCTATTAATTAAAGGGTTAGTTCACCCAAAAATGAAAATTCTGTCATTAATTACTCACCCTCGTGCCGTTTTACACCCGTAAGACCTTCATTGATCTTCGGAACACAAATTAAGATATTTTTGTTTAAATCCAATGGCTCCGTGAGGCCTACATAGGGAGTTCGTTATTTTGTTTTTTTTTGGCACACTAAAAATATTCTCGTCGCTTTATAATATTAATATTGAACCACTGTACTTATATGAACTGATTTAAATATGTTTTTAGTATCTTGAGAGAGGAAATGTCATTGCTCCCTATGTAGGCCTCACGGAGCCATCGGATTTAAACAAAAATATCTCAATTTGCGTTCCGAAGATTAACGAAGGTCTTACGGGTGTAAAACGGCATGAGGGTGAGTAATAAATGACAGAATTTTCATTTTTGGGTGAACTAACCCTTTAAGTTATTTTGCATAAAATAGCACTAAGATTACATGATTCTAACTATTTCTTTCTCATTGTTAATCCTCCTTTGGGCAGGTGTGGCTAAATTGAGGGTATATGGCTAAATTGAGTGCAGCTGAGAAGTAGCGACTTTACAGACAGCATATTTTACAGACATTTTTTAAATGTTGTTTATGATCTTTTACTGACTGCTTCCACTATGTGTCAATGATAAGTCTTTGATTGTATACCAAATGTAAAAATTTAGTGCCATCTTCTTAATTATAGTTGAAGAATAAGGATCTTTGTTCTTATGTATACGTCACTGGTGATTCATTTTGTCACTGGTGTTACTGTTTTTTGTCTGTCACATTAAATAAAATGTGTCATATGTGACATGGTAATAATTTTACATTCATTGAATTCTGCTACACTCAAGAATTAAGATGTAAAGGATCGCATCATTACTTGTTTATAACCGTTTTTCAAATATTTTCATTATTATAGCAAATACATGGTTGCGCAATTGAATTAACATCATTCAATCACACTTTTAACTAACCTGATTAAAATAAAAAAACACATAATCTCCTTATTTTTTGCATTATCATTATTATTCTGTAACTCTGACTGCATGTGCTGAAAAAACTGAGAAATAAAATTTCATAAAAACGTTTAAAAATGCCAGAGAAGTAAGGTAACACCAGTGACAAAAAAACGGGTACATGCAGTCTTTAAATAAATGCACAAAAAAAAATAAATAAATAAAAAAAAAAAATCATTAAGCTGTCATTTATGTGTATTCATAAAGTCAAAGTGTAATATAATAATGTGGTCTAAGTTTAAATGTTAAAAAAAGAAATACATTTTAAGACATTTTGTCATACCAAAAGTGGACGTTTCTGTAGAATGACCCGAAAACGTTCCAGGATTATTCTCCTTATAGTGGACTTCAATTGCCTCCAAACGGTTGAAGGTCGAAATTACAGTATGAGTGCAGCTTCAAATGGCTTTAAACGATACCAGACGAGGATTAAGGGTCTTATCTAGCGAAACGATCGGTCATTTTCAAAAAAAAAAAAAAAAAAAAAAAAAATGGTACCACAAGTGCTTCCACCAGAACGCGATTCCATATTCTTTAAAAAGCTAACGCGGAATGTCCTACGCGGCGCCAGTTCCGTTTTTTCGTAAGTTGAATAGGGAAGGCGTAGGACATTTAGCGTAAGCTTTTTGAAGAATACGAAGTCGCGTTCTTGGTGGAAGCACTTGTGATGCGATCATTTGTGCCTATAAAGCATGTATATTTTGATTTTTTTTTAGAAAATGACCGATCGTTTCGCTAGATAAGACCCTTATTCCTCGTCTGGTATCGTTTAAAGCCATTTGAAGCTGCACTGAAACTGTAATTTTGACCTTCAACCGTTTGGAGACCATCGAAGTCCACTATAAGGAGAAAAATCCTGGAATGTTTTCATTAAAAACCTTAATTTCTTTTCGACTGAAGAAAGAAGGACGTGGACATCTTGGATGACATGGGGGTGAGTAAATTATCAGGAAATTTATATTTGAAAGTGAACTATTCCTACGAATCACATGCGTGCCAAAACCATCCATAATAACTGGACTGGGGTCCGTTGTGATGAAGGGGAAAAACAAACAAAAGATAACACCACAAAAATAAACACTGTTTCGGTCCTGTTTTCTGTCATGGAACGTTGCCAAAGAGTACTCCTGAAAAAACAAGATACTGATGACAAAACTAACAATATAAAGAACATACATGTGACTGTGTGTGTGTGTGTGTGTGTGTGTATATAATAGTTTTTAAATGATAATTAATAATAATAATAATATTAACTAATTAAATTTTTTTTTGCATTCACAATTAATATGCATTAACAATAGCTGCTCTTTAGTCTGCATACATGTGCTGCTCTCCTTCCACTCTCTTCTGAACACTTACCTTACACAAACGTTACAGTAATATCAAAGATTCTCAAAAAATCTTACTTTAATGCGAAAAATCATATAATTTAAATGGTAAAGTATTCAGTAGATTTGTGTCTGAAGATTTTCATTAATTCAGTATGGAGAATTTGGGAAGGAAATGTGATTGTCATGAAAATGCACAATGCAACATCTAAACTGAACATAAAAAAAAATCACGCAAAATATAACTTCTTATTTTTTTCTTGCTATTTTGAGGTGAAAACATAGTAACCCTATGCTAAAGTTATGATGAGACATGTCTTCTGTTCATAGGGACATGCTGATTCAGGGGGGCTCAGCGGTGGACGCAGCCATCGCAGCGCTGCTCTGCACTGGACTGGTCAACCCACAGAGCATGGGCTTGGGTGGAGGGGCCATCTTCACCATTATGGACAAAGCAGGTTTGTCTTTGTATATCTATTGTGAAAAGCACTGTCAAGTTATTGGAGTATTATAATTATGTTTGTTTTGGCCGGCTTTACTGTAAAAATCACATCATGAGGTGTCATAAAACATCATCGGTATGGCTGAATACATTTCTCAAGAAGTTTAATGGAAAGCTAGACTTCCTGTTAAAAAATCCAGCATAAACCAGCAGGAATTCCTTGTTGGTTCAGGCTTGTTTATGCTATTTAGAGATGGTATCCCAGCTATCAAAAATATGGGTAGCACTTTATTTCGATGGTACACTTTAGATGTTTGACTAACTTTAAGTAACCTAGCAATTACACGTCAACTAAAGGTGATGATACACGGGGCAACTTTTTGAGCGATGTTGCTTGGGCACTTTCCCATTGAGAATAGGGAACAAATTTCTATCTGTATACTTTTCGATCAAATTTTGTAGCCTATTCTCATTGGAAAAATTGCCCGGCAACATCGCTCAAAAAGTTGCCCCGTGTATCATCACCTTAACTCTCATTAGATTATTAGTAGACTGTCTAATTAATATCTGCTAACGCTTTATTTTGATGGTCCCCCAACAGACATTTTACTGACTATAAGGAAATTTGCAACTACATATCAACTCACTTTACTAACCCTAATACATAACCCTAACCTTCTAGAGTCTCTAATGGGAATTAGTTGAGATGTAGTTGCTAAATTACTTATAGATAGTAAAATGTCTAAAGTGGACCATCGAAATAAAGTGTAACCATAATATGTTCTAAGAACGTTTTGCTAACGATCCCTTTAGGTTCAAAACGTCCAGTTATTTAAACATATTAAAAAAGGGTTGTTTTTTTTTTTTAACATTGAGGGAACATTCAGTTTTCTCATTTTGCAAACATTATGGGAACATTACTTTTGAATGTTCTCTGAACATTTTGAAACATTTGAAGAACATTAGATGACCAACGAATGAACCAGATGAACTAAAACATTTAAAAAAAATCATATATGGTGTATAAATAACAGTTTTGTGCTAACATTATTAAAGACCAGATAACTCTGACTGAATGTTCTATTAATGTTACTTCAAGAATGTTTGCTCATATCTTTGAGAGAACCTTGACAGAATGTTCTGAGAATGTTCCCTGTTAGCTGGGATAGTGCTGGTCTCAACATCACATGTTGGTCTACCAGCTCTATCACTTCACACGCTGTGGACCAGCAAACCAGCATGCAAAACATACCTCATGCTGGTGACCAACAATGATTGATTTTTCAGCAAGGCTGACCTGTTAGTTTGTTTAAACACTGTTCATAAAAGAGATAAAGAATGATACACATGGCGTAAATAACAAGGATTCATCATTTTAAAAAATAAAATCTGCATAAATCTGTTTAAATACTCCTCTGTTTTTCAAGGCAAAGTGAAAATCATCAGCTCAAGAGAAACGGCCCCAAAAGGTGTCCAAGCGGATTTGCTGAATAAGTGTCCGAAAAAACTGACTTTGGATACAGGTAAAGCTCTACTACATGGAAGCAGGATAAAGCATCCCACGTTAGTCGTTTATTTAGACAGGAAGTGAAATGTCTTAAAGTTCACCCAACGTTTACTTATTATTTACAGACATGGACAAAATTGTTAGTACCCTTGATAAATATGATTAAAGATGACTATAAAAGTAAATCTGCATTGTTTATCCTTTTGATCTTTAATTAATAAAATTTGCAAAAATCTAACCTTTCATTGAAGGAAAAGAATTGAAAGTGGGGGGAAAATCACATTATGAAATAAATGTTTTTCTCCAAAACACGTTGGCCACAATTATTGGCACTCTTTTATTCAATACTTTTTGCAACCTCCTTTTGCCAAGATAACAGCTCTGAGTCTTCTATAATGCCTGATGAGTTTGGAGAACACCTGACAAGATATCAGAGACCATTCCTTCATGCAGAATCTCTCCAGATCCTTCAGATTCCCAGCTCCATGTTGGTGCTTCTTCTCTTCAGTTCACTCCACTCATTTTCTTTAGGGTTCAGGTCAGGGGACTGGGACGGCCATGGAAGAAGCTTCATTTTGTGCTCAGTGACACATTTTTGTGTTGGTTTTGATGTTTGTTTTGGATCATTGTCCTGATGGAAGATCCAACCACGGCCCAAAACATTAAAGATCCAGCAGTATATTTAACCGTGGGCATGGGGTGCTTTTTATCCATGTGTGCACCAAACCCATCTGGTGGGAGATTGTTTCTGGATGAGAGCAGAGGATTTTTCTTGAAACCCTCCCGAACAACTTGTGGGGATGTAGGTGCTGTTTGATCATTTTTTTTTAGGCTTTCTGAGACTCAAGACTCAACTAATCTCTGCAATTCTCCAGCTGTGATCCTTGAGAGTCTTTGGCCACTCAAACTCTCCTCCCCACCGCGCATTAGGACGATTTAGACACACGTCCTCTTCCAGGCAGATTTGTAACGTCTTTAGTTGATTGGAACTTCTTAATTATTGCCCTGATATTGGAAATGGGGATTTTCAATGCTTTAGCTGTTTTCTTACAGCCACTTTCGATTTTGTGAAGCTCAACAATCTTTTGCTGCACATCAGAACTATATTCTTTGGTTTTTCTCATTGTAATAAATGATTATGGGAATTTGGCCTTTGTGTTTCCTCATGTTTATACTCCTGTGGAACAGGAAGTCATGGCTGGACAATTTTATGATCACCCTGGTGTGCTAAAAAAATGTAATTATGAATGGGAATACACTTGAGAGATATTTTACTCATAAAAAAATTCTAGGGGTGCCAATAATTGTGGCCAATGTGTTTTGGACAAAAACATTTATTTCATAATCTGATGTCCCCCCAGTCATCTTTGATCATATTTATCAAGGGTACCAACAATTTTGTCCACGTCTGTACATCATGTATTCAACCTAATGTTATTCCAGCCTCACATTATTTTCTTTCTTCCATTAAAAACAATGGTGCTTTTTTGGAATTTGTCTGTATAAATCACTTTCCATCCAAGCTTAGATGTTCTACCTGACTTCTCCTTTTGTGATTCACGGAAGAAGGAAATTTAGGTGGTATAAGTAACCGATGACACAACTTTCTATGGAATTTTTGGATTTCATAAACATGCCATTTTGTGTTTTTTTTTCTATTGTATTAGATCTTATCATCTTATGTAAATAAAACAATCACATTGAAGATATGGAAAGTACAATGGAACATTGTGTGTAAAAGAGGGGAATTTTGTCTTCGGGGAATTATGTACTTAAGTGGACTTGTTTTGCTTGTTTCATATTCTTAAGTATACTTCCTGGACAGGAAACTATTGCCAAATATATGTACCTAGAATGACTTAAAAGCTAGATTCAACTGTTGACGAATTATGTGTAGTTGTCTAAATGTTCACACGCTGTTCGTGCATAATTATGATTGTATTTCTATAATATTTGCATTTTGTATTTGTTCCAAAAAAACAACAAAAAAAAAGAGATTAGTTTCTTTCCCAAAGGTGGTAGTTTATGTAACTTGTAAAAGAGTGAAACCACACTGAAAGTATTTTAAGGATGGATATAATCTGATTTGGCAGTAGTTAATCAAATCTTTGCATGCAGCATTCCTATAAAAGCCTTGTTTCAGACAAGTTTCACTTACAGTAAGTCTTGTAATTTGTCTCTCCTGATTGCTCATTCTTATGATAAAGAATTTAAATAGCTGCCTAACCCTAACATTAAACTTTTGTACATAATTACCAGCAAAGGACCTCACAGGAAGTCACTGGATAGGCGTACCAGGAGAAATCCGTGGCTATGAACGGGCTCATCAGTTGTATGGAAAGCTGCCCTGGGCCAAACTGTTCGAGCCCTCCATCAAGCTGGCACGAGAGGGCTTCCCCATGCCAGTCTACCTCAGTCATTTCTTGCAGCAAAATTTTACTAAAACGCTAATTCAAGTCTCTGAACTCTGGTACTGTATCTTCTCCAAACAAACATATACACGCTAACATGTACATACTGTTTGGTATGACTGACATCTCAATGTAATTGTTTATTTAAAGGCACAAGTATGATGAATTTGCATTCCTAGTGATCAATGTCAAAGAAGTAGGTTATGACATAGCCACAGGCAAACCACAGGAAATATAACACATTGTGTAAAGAGATATTTTCTGCTGCATGAATCAAAGCAGCATTGATTCTATCACCAGCTTACTATTAAATATCTTTTTTGTCTATTTTAAAAAGTAATTTTCTGTCATATATACAGCTAAATATGTAATGTGTGTGTGTGTGTGTATAATGATTATGATTAAATGCAGCCTTAGTGAGCATAAGAGACTTCTTTAAAAAAACATGAACAAATCGTAGCAGTAGCGTGTTTATATAATGAAATCACAGCATTTTAATCAGTATAGAGGCAGTACAACAAATACTACCATGATTTATAAATAAATTAAAATTCAAACAATATTTTATACTTTTCTGCATTTACGTATTTTATTATTATTTTTTGGGGGTGAAATATAATCCAAATTTTCACCCAGGTTTCATCACATTTTGTTTCAACTGGTTATGTTTGGCTTATGAACAATGCATACCTTTTGTGTTTGTTTCATTTAGTTCGGGAGTTGTTTTCTGTCCGGTTTTAGAAGCTCATTTCTTTGTATACACTATGTGTTCTCTAGTAAACTGTTCTGCCACGAGAACAAGACAGTTTTTGGCCCAGGGGACATCCTGAAGTTTCCCCGGCTGGCAGAAACCATGGAAACTATCGCCAAAGAAGGAGCTGATGCCTTTTACACTGGAAAAATCGCCAAAGACTTGATACAGGATGTACAAGCGAGAAGTAAGTAGTTTGTATACAAACTGCAGTCGCTGTAATCAGAACAGATGTAGTTCTTCCGAAATCCATTTTTTTTTGCCTTTTTTTTGGCAGGTGTGCAGGTTTACACAGCTTATTTTTTGTTTTTACAGGTGGAACATTATCATTAGATGACCTGAGCACTTTTAAGGTCAGAGAGAGTGATGCATTGACAGTCCAACTAGGAGAATATAAGATGTACTTCCCCCCTCCACCAGCAGGGGGAGCGATACTGAGCTTTATTCTGAAACTGATGCATGGTAGGGTCTAGTGGTAGATGACAAAAAATGGCAACTGTTCTGAAGCAGCCATTATTGATAAATATTCAGCATCCCTTTGTTTTCCTCAGGGTTCGGGCTTTCTCCAGCCTCCAACAAAGGATACCAGAAAACCTTGACTTTGCATCGCTACCTAGAGGCATTAAAGTTTGCAAATGGACAAAAGCATAACCTCAAAGACCCCCTCTTCAGCTCCAGAGATGATGTATGTACCATAGTGCCTGGGCTCATATTAAAATGACATGCTTTTGTGTCTGGAACATTCATTTAAAAATTACACAACATCAGAGTTTCTCGTGTGCCTCAGATTGCTGCTGTTATGTTTGCTATTTTTGGCTGTAGTAAGCATAATATCACTGGACGTCTGTGTAGGGTTGAGTAGATACTATGAAGGGCCGGATGTTATTTCTTGTGAAGGCCACACAAATGCAAGCAATTAATGGTTGAAATTAAATCAAAATGTTTAACTAAGCATGCATTCAAAGCAAGTATGATAAGAATCTGATTTAATTTAGCAACATAACAAACAATTCAAAATCTGGCAAAAAAGAAAACCGACACCAAAGTAAACATCAGATTAAACTGAATTAATTTTTATGGGACTTTATTCATGTTTTTCTTGTGTCCTGTGAATGCAGATGACGTACATCACAGATGAGAAGTTCATCAAGCGAATCAGGGCTCTGATCACTGACGGCTTTACACACGAAGCCTCTTACTACAACATCACCCCATCAGTCGACCGCTTTGGCACAACGCATGTTTCAGTGATGGCAGCAGATGGCACTGCTGTGTCAGTCACCAGCACCATCAACCACCTGTGAGGTTTTTTAGTTTAAAGAGATAGTATGTGAATATATATATATATATATATATATATATATATACACAGGTGCTGGTCATATAATTAGAATATCATCAAAAAGTTCATTTTTTATTATAAATTATTTTTAAAAATGAAACTTTCATATATTCTAGATTCCCTACATGTAAAGTAAAACATTTCAAAAGTTTTTTTTTTAAATTTTGATGATTAGAGCGTACAGCTCATGAAAGTCCAAAATCCAGTATTTCAAAATATTAGAATATTTCCTAAGATCAATCAAAAAATGGATTTGCAAAACAGAAAAGTTCAAGTTCTTTAAAGTATGTTCTTTTGTGCACTCAATACTTGATCGGCAGGACATATTACAGCAAATGACTTGCTCCTAGCACAAATTACAGCATCAGTGAAGTGTGGCATGGAAGTGATCAGCCTGTGGCACTGCTGAGGCACTATTGAGCCTTCAGATCATCTGTTTATTGTTGGATCGACTGTTTCTCATCTTTCTCTTGAAAATATCCCATAGATTCAGGTCAGGCATGTTGGCTGGCCAATAAAGCACAGTAATATCATGGTCAGCAAACCACTTGGAAGTGGTTTTTGCACTGTGGGCAGGTGCTAAAGTCCTGCTGGAAAAGGAAATCAGCATCTCCATAAAGCTTGTCAGCAGATGGAAGCATAAAGTGCTCCAAAATCTCCTGGAAGATGGCTGCATTGACTTTGCACTTGATAAAACACAATGGACCAACACCAGCAGACGTCACGGCCCCCCCAAATCATTATTGACTTCAGAAACTTCACACTAGACTTCAAGCAGCTTGGATTCTGTGCCTCTCCAGTCTTCCTTCAGACTCTGGGACCATGATTTCAACATGAAATGCAAAATTTACTTTTATCTGAAAAGAGGACTTTCGACCACTGTTCACTGTCCAGTTCTTTTTCTCCTTAGCCCAGGTAAGATGCTTCTGACATTGTCTCTGGTTCAGAAGTAGCTTGGTAGTCCTTTTTCTGAAGATGTCTGAGTGTGGTGACTCTTGATGCGCTGACTCCGGCTTCATTCTACTCATTGTGAAGCTCTCCCAAGTGTTTGAATCGGCTTTACTTGACAGTATTCTCAAGCTTGCGGTCATCCCTGTTGCTTGTGCACCTTTGCCTACCCAATTTCTTCCTTCCAGTCAACTTTGCATTTAATATGCTTTGATACATCACTCTGTAAACAGCCACCCCATTCAGTAATGACCTTCTGTGACTTACTCTCTTTGTGGAGGGTGTCAATGATTGTCTCCTGGACCATTGCCAAGTCAGCAGTCTTCCCCATTAGTGTGGTTTCAAAGAACAAAAGATACCCGGAATTTATACTGTAGGGATGGTCATTTAATGAAACTCAAATGTAAATATTCTAATATTTTGAGATACTGGATTTTGGACTTTCATTAGCTGTACGCTCTAATCAACAAATTAAAAAAAAAAAAACTTTTGAAATGTTTTACTTTACATGTAGGGAATCTAGAATGTATGAAAGTTTCATTTTTTTAAATAATTTACAATAAAAAAATGAACTTTTTCACGATATTCTAATTATATGACCAGCACCTGTGTATATATATATATATCAGCATATTATTAGAATGATTACTGAAGGATCATGTGACACTGAAGACTGGAGTAATGATGCTGAAAATTCAGCTTTGATCACAGGAATAAATGACCTTTTAAGCCAAAAAGTTATTTTAAATTGTAATATTTCACAATATTTTTTATCATAATAAACTTATTTTCAAAAGTACTAACCTTACCAACCTTTGCATTTCAAAATTTTACCTTTGTATGTTATATCTCCCTTAATATTTTATTTTAAAATGAAAAATATTAATATTATTTATAATTTAAATAATAAATTATCTTCTATTTATGAAGTCTAATAGTTTTAAATCATCTGTCTTCAGGTTCGGGTCAGCTGTTTACTCTCCTAAAACGGGTATCATCCTCAACAACGAGCTTGCTGACTTCTGCGGCCAAAAAGATTCCATCAAACCAGGTGAAGATCCTTCACCAAATACATCTTCTTGCATTTTGCATGCCTTGAAACTTCATCACCATATTGTCTGTTTTCTGTTTTTATTTTTTCTCTCCAGGCGAACAGCCTCCCTCCTCGATGGCTCCTGTCATCCTGCAGTCTGCGTCCCAGCAGAAGACTCTTGTGATTGGTGGATCAGGAGGAACTTTCATCACCACAGCCATGGCCCTGGTAAACTGGAGTCAAACTCCATTTGATTTTAAACAAGTTATGGGGGTTATGTTCAGCCTATTTTTGCAAACTACATAGTAATTTAATAATATATTATAATACAAAATATAATAATTTGATTAGCTTCTTCTCATTGAATATTCCATTTCATCCAGGAAAATGTCAGAATACAGTCAGTATTGACTTTAAAATCATATTTTTGTTAAAGCAACATGATTCCTCCAGTCGATCGAATGGCACAGATGCAGTACAGAAATATCCAGCTGGAATCTAATTTAGTTTAATTGTTTTATTGAAATTACAAACATTTTAATCAACTATTTAATGTCTATTTTCTCTTTTTCTTGGATGTCCATGGTCTTACTATCTAAAAAAAATCTGTGATCTTTTTCACAATAATAATAATTTGCTTTGCCTGTTCTCGTTGAATATCCTGTTTCACCTAGAAAAATGACTTTAAAATGATATTTTTGTTAGAACACTGCCACAGATGCAGTGCAGAGATATCCTGTTGAAAATAACCTGTCAATAACCTGAACATCCCCGCATTCTCTTTCTCTTTCAGTCCATTATGAACCACTTGTGGTTTGGGATGAACCTTAATGAATCTATCGCTGCTAAAATAGTATTTGTGGGCTCCAATAACACCGTCGCCTTTGAGCCTGAATGCAACGAAGTAAGTCCTTTGGAATTTCAGTTCTTACAGTATGTGTCACAAATCACACTCTAATCGCATGTTGTTAGTGTGGCCATACCGATTGTAATTGCTCCTCCTCTGGAAATGCCCCCGGTCACTGATTATAATCATTGTTTTGTAACCATTAATTAAAAGTGATTTTTTTAAGTAGTAACATATTGTACTTTTCTCCTCAGTCTATCCAGGCGATGGTGGGGTTAGGACACAAGGTGGAGAACCTCTCTTACCCGTTTTTCAATGTGGTCAACGGTATATCGAAAGAAGGACAGTGCTTCACTGCCGTATCTGACGCCAGGAAGCAAGGCAGGTCGGCGGGATACTGACCCTGCCGTCAGCTGTTAGAGATTAGTGTGGTGATTCATCAGGTCCGGGAGGATGTGAGGGTGGAAGCAAAGGGTCAGCGCTCCCTTTCAGCGACGCCTGTAGACACTATAAATTCAAACACGGGGTGATTGTGTACAGGGGTGTATGTTGTTTCCGTCCATGTCCACTTTTGTTGGACTCTTACAAAAGAGAATTACTGTAAGATTTGGCTGCATGTGAATATGTCTTGTATGTATAGAGGAAACTGGGGCTAGTTGTCACATGGAGGAAAGGGCAATATCTCAGAAACCACACTGGGATACGTTCAAACAAGAGTCAACTGTTTAAAGGGTTAGGATTTTATCAAAAATATCAAAATTTATGAGACAGTTGTTGCCAAGCTTTCGATTAAATTTCATATTTGAAATCACCAATGAAATTTGACAACAACTGTCTCATAAATTTTGTTTCTAAACGCTCAAATCATGACAAAAAACAGTATTTTTCAGGCTGGATCAATCCTAAATGCGCGTCTCTTGTGTCTCATTTTGGAGGCGGCGCGTCTGACTGTTTCTATAGGAACCGGAGCTTCTAACGGCCGCCATATTGCGCGTTGCACTTTCTCTCATTCAAAACAATATGAGTGACGCATCTTGTGTTAGTCTATAGTCTTTGAGGTTATGGCCTAAAAAAATACATCATTCCTATTACACTCTATTTGTTTGATATTTTTGTATATGATACCTTTTACATTTACCTCTTTGCCGACTAAAAATGTTTATGTTTTGTGACTGTCTACTTTGATTTTTCTACTGTATCTTTATTTTTCCTGGCCAGTAATATGGAAATCTTCAGTAGCCAAGTTTTTTTTTAGCTATACAGCGCGTGTCTATGTAGAAACTGACAGCATAGAAATACATCTATGCTAAAAAATATTGACTGGAGTGAAAGTGTGACAGCTTGTCCCTGCCATTTTCAGATTTTGTAAGAAGCACTTATCATCCAGTACTGTTTCCTATGAGAACTAATAGCAGTTAACTTAAGGGAAATGTTTCTGAATACACAAATATAATTTACTGAATCTATTTTTTAATCTAAGTTTTTTTTATTATAAATGTTGGGAAGACTGTTAAGAATATTGAAATGTGAATGTGACACTGCAACTGCAAAAATATTTTAGCATTTATTGTGTTGTTACCTGTGAATGTTTTTCATATGCACTTTTATATTTTCCATAATGACATTTTTATAAATATAGTTTAACGTTTTTAATAGCATATATTGGTTGAACTTCAATCATATACTGCTGTATTTTATACTATTTTGATATTGTTTATTGGAACTATTCAGAGATGGAAGTTTATGGATATTCGATAACATGTCCCACAGAATATGCTATGACATAATATAACTAAATCACATTTAAGTGCATTTTAAATCTTGATACATCAAAATAAATCCTTTCTAATGTCTTTAAATGGCTCTTTTAATTGACTTTTATTCTGGAAGAAAATGGTTCAAGCTTCTGAATTACCCCTCGCTGTCCGAGTTCCAGGCACAGGCTCAAATGAGACCGTGCATAAATCATGAACACGGGAGACGTTATAGTCCACAAAGCGTAATGTGATTAAATTCAGTTTTATGTGTGTTCACAGTGAGCTGAATGCAAACGGCTTTCCCTCGAAGGGAAGAAGATATGCATTATTAAAACATGCAAATAATCCTCGTTCACGCACCTGTAGGGCAGGAAGCAAACAGAGGGATGAATTCGTTCCTCTTCTTGTGCTTTTTTCGGTTTAATCACGAATCAAAATTCTTACCTCAATTTTAGTTTCTTGCACAGTTCTGCCATAATTGTGTTTCTTGTGAGCGTTTCCTACCTTCTGTGACCATATGGTAGGCCTACGTGTCCACTGGCGTGGGAAAAAACCCTGCGCATATTCTGGAGATTTCGCTTTGGGAGCTTGCCTGCGACTGCGTAAAGTCTACTTTTTAATACACGGTCAATAAAATCCGTTATTTACAATATATATGCACAATTAAACGACGTAAACTTTATTTTCATATGCTCAAATATACATAGTGTTAGTTTAATAGGTTTTTATTAATCCAGCCATACTAGCACTATATTTTATTTTTGACAACGAGGCTGTGAGAGATAGCCTACAGTCAGTGCATTCAATGAATGGTTAACATCATAGCGATTGATTCATATCGATTGATCAGCTGACGAAATGTCTTTCCTAAAAAAATGAATAAAATAATTCAGTAGGTAGCCTACACCATAAACCAGTTTTGTAAGTCTATCCCTCACAGCATCGTTTTAATCTTCATTCAATTCAATATGGCATCTAGGTCTATGAAAGTGACCGAATGGCATTTAATAGGCCTAACTAAATAGTAATATTTACCAATGTGACATAATTTCCCCCCAACCAGTTAAGCACATGGGTCGGCATATGTCAAGTCATGACATCACAACAGGTTTGATAATGTTAAGCCTTGCATCCGAAATGGCATACTGTATAGGTAGGCCTATACATTTGTTTTGGAACTTGCTCCATGACCATTAAAAAAAGTACATTCTATATAGTATGACTGTGTGCAGTACAGGTGCTGGTCATATAATTGGAATATCATCAAAAAGTTGATTTATTTCACTAATTCCATTCAAAAAGTGAAACTTGTATATTATATTCATTCATTACACACAGACTGATATATTTCAAATGTTTATTTATTTTAATTTTGATGATTATAACTGACAACTAAGGAAAATCCCAAATTTAGTATCTCAGAAAATTAGAATATTGTGAAAAGGTTCAAGATTGAAGACACCTGGTGCCACACTCTAATCAGCTAATTAACTCAAAACACCTGCAAAGGCCTTTAAATGGTCTCTCAGTCTAGTTCTGTAGGCTACACAATCATGGGGAAGACTGCTGACTTGACAGTTGTCCAAAAGACGACCATTGACACCTTGCACAAGGAGGGCAAGACACAAAAGGTCATTGCAAAAGAGGCTGGCTGTTCACAGAGCTCTGTGTCCAAGCACATTAATAGAGAGGTGAAGGGAAGGAAAAGATGTGGTAGAAAAAAGTTGTAACACGGCAACAATTGTCAGTATAACACTATGTTATATTACTCTGAATAGGTATAGGGCTAGGTTCGACTCTTGGGAGGATAAAAATGAAATTTGGGCCAAATGGTATGAAGCAGGTAACAGCCAGCACATTTATTGCACATATAAACAGAAAAAAAAAAATAATAGAAGAAACAAGTTAATACTTTGCTGTATCGTCCCAACACAACACTGCTGGAATGGGAAAAATTCGATATTTAGTCCAGGTTGTGCATAAAAGGTCCGAGAAAGAAGAAAATAAAGTAAAGAAAAGAAAATGTCCAAAAGTCCTCCTGGTTCCTTCGCAAGTTGGTGAGTGGTATAAAACGAATGTATGTATAAGGCCTTCTTTTCCCTACTACCCGGGTAGTGTGTGTAAAATGACAGCTTAGCTGTAATTGGAAAGAATCCCTCGATGAAGACAGGTTCGAGTTGAACGTAAACAGTAAGGCCTTCACAGAATCACAGGGTCTGGCTAGCCATAGCTCACATAAGCTCACAGTTGATCAGGTCACCGGATGGAATCGGGCAACAACAAAAAAACAGTCTACACAAAACAACACAATTCAGAGTTAATATCTCTTAAGATTCACATTAGCTTGTCACAACCTCCATATGAGTAAATAAATCGTCAGAAGCATTACTCACAGGCTTCACTCACATGTGTTAGCTTAGCAATTTAACATCAAGAAACGTGAGCACAATAAACGCACGAATACATCTCTGTTTAACACGCAGGTTGATCATCTGCATCTCAAAATACTCACTTTTCACATCTAAATCATCTTTTCCTCCATATACACAGGGAACATCATAAAATACATTTAACAGGAATAAAATCTATCTGTTTCCCTGATCTTCGTTTGCAAAAGGTGTATTGAAATACAAAACCATTTTCAATAAACATCTTTTAACTCTGACTGTTTTTTTTCATACACTAACATATATACACTTTTGTTTTTCTTATCATTAAATCAGTTTAAAACACATCAACTTAACATTTCTGTTAACGCAGAAACTCACCAGAGTTCGCAGAAATAACTTCTCAATCAACATCAATGTGAATTCGATTTCCTTTTGAAACCCATGAACATACTGCAATTTATATGAAAAGTTTACACATTTAAACATCAGAAAAGTACTTTTGTGAAGTTATAATTATAATATTTCAAATGCAGCGCTAAATCACCTCGTGCGTACCAGCTACGATCAGTCTCCTTCTCCTAATCTTTACGTCTCTATTAACCAGATCATACAGTGGCCCCTACAGGAAAACTACAGTACTGCACTGAACTTGTATAACACTGCGTAAAACTCTAGGGGGTTACAAAGTGTACAAGCAATAGGGATAACCGCACCCTGGAGAGGATTGTGAAACAAAACCCATTCAAAAATGTGGGGGAGATTCACAAAGAGTGGACTGCAGCTGGAGCCAGTGCTTCAAGAACCACTACGCACAGATGTATGCAAGACATGGGTTCCAGCTGTCGCATTCCTTGTGTCAAGCCACTCTTGAACAACAGACAGCTGGACTGCTGCTGAGTGGTCCAAAGTTATGTTCTCTGATGAAAGTAAATTTTGCATTTCCTTTGGAAATCAGGGTCCCAGAGTCTGGAGGAAGAGAGGAGAGGCACACAATCCACGTTGCTTGAGGTCCAGTGTAAAGTTTCCACAGTCAGTGATGGTTTGGGGTGCCATGTCATCTGCTGGTGTTGGTCCACTGTGTTTTCTGAGGTCCAAGGTCAACGCAGCCGTATACCAGGAAGTTTTAAAGCACTTCATGCTTCCTGCTGCTGACCAACTTTATGGAGATGCAGATTTCATTTTCCAACAGGACTTGGCACCTGCACACAGTGCCAAAGCTACCAGTACTTGGTTTAAGGACCATGGTATCCCTGTTCTTAATTGGCCAGCAAACTCGCCTGACCTTAACCCCATAGAAAATCTATGGGGTATTGTGAAGAGGAAGATGCGATATGCCAGACCCAACAATGCAGAAGAGCTGAAGGCCACTATCAGAGCAACCTGGGCTCTTATAACACCTGAGCAGTGCCACAGACTGATCGACTCCATGCCACGCCGCATTGCTGCAGTAATTCAGGCAAAAGGAGCCCCAACTAAGTATTGAGTGCTGTACGTGCTCATACTTTTCATGTTCATACTTTTCAGTTGGCCAAGATTTCTAAAAATCCTTTCTTTGTATTGGTCTTAAGTGATATTCTAATTTTCTGAGATACTGAATTTGGGATTTTCCTTAGTTGTCAGTTATAATCATCAAAATTAAAAGAAATAAACATTTGAAATATATCAGTCTGTGTGTAATGAATGAATATAATATACAAGTTTCACTTTCTGAATGGAATTAGTGAAATAAATCAACTTTTTGATGATATTCTAATTATATGACCAGCACCTGTATGTATGAAATTTGGATGTAGCCTACTACATCCGCCATGTCGTCACTGTCATGTGACCTACAGCATCAGTTGGGTCGCTTCACCGACATTCACAAATCCTCTCCCATGGCCTCATGGGATAGTAAAATGTCCATCGAATGCACACTTTAAAATCTCAGCGGGAGTATTAGGTCCTCCGGTTACTTTTCGCCTATACTGTTTTTTGAACACTATGTATTTGGACATACTACTCTCCTGGCGTACTGTTTTTTGCATACTATATAGTAATGAAGTATTTGATTTTGGACCCAGGTGTGGTCATGTTTATTCTCACATTAATTTTCCCCAGCTAAATATATTTATTTTAGGAATCAACACAATCTGGAATTTTGTGCGAGGTGAAAGATTTCGCAACAGGTTCAGAAAGCTGCTTGGTTTTTAGTGTACTCATTCATTTCAAAAGGATGTCTCCTCTTAACAGGTGAACAACCTTTAAAATCAATATTATCTGCCATAACTAGCAATTTGTTGTCTGGATGTGAATGCAGCAGATACCAGCTGTCCTCAACTGCCATAAAATCATTAGCAGACCAATGTCTGAACCTACCGTCTAGGGTTGTAAAGTTTCAAACTGTGTTCCACCTCAAAAATTAGACTAAAAGTCTGGGTAGTGATCTGGGGTAAATTGTGGTGTCGCTGTAGTGACGAGTGCCATGTGACCGGGCTTTATTGTCAGCCCCTATGGGAGAGCCGGGAACAGTGAAAGAGCCTGACCTTTTCCAACCAGCACGAACCGACAGCTCTCAAAGCCACCCGACGGGAACAAACGCCCCCGAAAAACACAAGACAATGCTAAAATATTGGCAAATGAAGAGGCAGGGACTGCGCTCAAAACATGTCTGTGCACTTGCGTAGAGTTTGCTCTATGAAAACAAGATCTAAATAGACTTCACAACATGACCTTTCATAACAGCTATGATATGAACTGCTATAATAGCGACAAGCTTTGAACTTCTGTGTAAAGTGCAAATCAGCTTTCCTAACGCAGGGGCTGAATTATCCTGCTTCTGACCTCAAAACTGGGAGTTACTGTGATAAATAGGTCACAAAATCTCAGGTGTTTTAGCGTCTGATGGCTGTAAACAAGAAAGATGTGTACCAATTATTGATTTGGTATTAGTTAGTAATATTAGCGACTGGATGCTATTAGCATGAGAAACTGGTTAACCTAACCATTAGCATCTGCAGGTACACTTATTTTCAAAACACTTCAAGGGCACATGTTCTACATTTTTGTAGCATTTTACTTTTTGAAAGGGTTAGTTCGCCCAAAAATGAAAATTCTGTCATCATTTACTGACCCTCGTGTCGTTCCAAACACAAGATATTCGTTCATCTTCGGAACACATATGAAGATATTTTAATGAAGTCTGAGAGCTTTCTGTCCCTCCATTGACAGCTACACAACTACCACTTTAAAGCCACAGAAAAGGTAATAAAGACAAAGTAATCGATGTGACTCCAGTGGTTTATCCTCAGTTTTATGAAGCGATGCGAGTGCTTTGTTTGGGGGGGAAAAAAACCCCATCATTTACCTTTTTATTTACAAAATATTGATCTGCAACGCGCATTCACGCAACAATGTCAGACATGCTTCATGGTGCTCTCGTGAACGTAAATTGGAGATTAATATTTTGTAAATAAGGTAGTAAATTATGTTATTATTATTACCCAGGACACATGCGCAAACAAAGCATTCGCGTCACTTCATAAAATTGAGGTTAAACCACTGGTCACATGGATTACTTTGTCTTTACTACCATTCTGGGGCTTTAAAGTGGTTGTTGTGTAGGCTGTCAATGGATGGACAGAAAGCTCTCAGATTTCATCAAAAAGATCTTCATTTGTTTTCCGAAGAAGAACCAAAGTCTTACAGGTTTGGAATGACATGAGGATGAGTAATTAATGACAGAATTTTCATTTTTGGGTGAAATAACCCTTTAAGCATTTTTCCAGAAAATCCCACAACGCATAATGATGCACCATGATTAGCTTGTATTCTGAGCTCATGTTTAATTCAGTCACTTTTTACCACAGATAGGCTACCATTTTAGGACAAAATAAATGGCAATTAATAATTCATGGTAAATCGTTAGCCAAATAATTACATTACATTATTTGATCTGCCATGTAGAAAATTTCTTTACATGTCAGATTAAAAATGTCACTCATTTTTCTGATGTGCATCTCTAAGCCAGGCAGCTGTATTTCGGCCTTTTTGAAATATTTTAGCGTGACAAATGATGTACAATTTGTTAGATTAAAGAGTGCGACACATTTTACCTCGGTCTTTCTTAAAGTTCAGTACAACCAAAGTTTGAAAGTTTAATTAAGGGCTGTTTATGTGATTTTTCTCTGTCCCCCACAACTTCAGCATAAATGATGCTGCTTGATGTTGGGCCGGTGCCTGTGGGTAGGACCACATACTCGTGGGACATTAAAACGAGTATTTCAACTCTTGTTCATGCTTCAGCTCTTATTACAAGCTTGATTAAAACTTCCTCCCCTGAGACACTCCCGCTAAGTCTTGCAAAAATGTTCTCTTGCCTGGATTTAAATCTCAGTACAGACAGAAGACACGCAAAATAGCTCATAATCAGCATCACAACACGTTTATTTGCAGAAATAAATACCATGGTCAGTACAGATTGTGTTGTATGGATGTCATCGGAAGAAACAGCCAGCAGTATTTGAATGTGTTTTACTCCTCATTGACTGAATGTGGAGTGTGCAGAGATCAACACTGACAGAGCTTTTGTTTGTCCAGAGCTGATTCGCCTGTTGGATCTCTGATGGAGGCACTTGGTTGTTTCAGAGCAGCATAGTGGGAAAGTGTCCGTGCAGTCTTGAAGTAGCATCTCGATTGCCTCCAGCTGGCCTGGAGACTTGAATCGCTGAGTCGGATGTCAGTACCCAGCTGCATATCCTCCCTTACGGGGGTCTGACTCAGCGCTGAGGCCAGCACTGTACCGCACTACGGCTTGAACCACTGCGCCTGTGGACGCCAACACCTCCGTAACATGGTTCTTCTGGGCAAGACCCTCCAAAATGGCCTGTGGGTTGAGTGGGTTGTGCTTAGCCAAAACAACATGTGAATTCAGAACAACCAAAGAAAATATCAAGAAAATATATGGGATATATTTCAGTCCAACACTGAAAGAAATTGCTGTTACAAAAATTACATTTTGGGGTAGAATGTGACCAATGATAAGTGGTTACACTCAAAAACACACCTACAGAAATATACAGAGCTACTGCAAAACGGACGTTCACTGTACTGTAAGTGGTAGTCTTTTTTAGAAAGTAAAATTTAAAAGAGAAAAAAAAAAGAAAAAATAGGGACAATTTACAGTGTGAATAATATGTAACCCTTTAAATCAATAAAAAGGTGTATTCTGAACTGTATACACTTTTCTAATTACAAGTACTTTATTTTTGGAATCTGATTACGTAATCCAGATTACATAGAATCAGTTACTATTCAGCACTGCCTACAGCACAGATGAGAGGTGTGTTGTACATGACCTCAGCAATTTCTTATCATATTGTTAGAATGACACCTGTATTACTTCACTAACCTTGTCAAAGTCAGGCTCTACCTGCGTGGTGTTTGGACTGAGTTGATTATGAATTCTTGGGTCTTCTATCGCTTTCTTCAGGTCATATTCGAAGAAAAGTGCATTTAGGATCACCTGCGCAGAAGATGTCAGTTATGCATGAGGTGATAAGGTTTGAACTATGTCCAGCACAACTTTCTGGACTACAATAAAATGAAAATGCACCTGGGCCACTGCTGTGGTGATCTTTGTTCCTCCAGAGGCTCCAACTACCATTTTAACTTTATTGTATTTGTCTAGCAGGATGGCGGGACACATAGAAGACATGGGCCTTTTATCTGAGAAGCAACAGGGTTATCAAACAATTAAAACAAAATCTTCACTAAAGTTCATGGCTGTGTTTGAAATAGCGCTTAATATTTGTAAAAATATTATTTAACACAGCAAAATGGAAAGGTAAAATGTTGATCTTTTAAACTTGTTTGTATAAGTCAAGAAAAAGATGTTAAAATAATATTATTATTGTAACATCTCATTCATGACATTCAAACGAGTTCAAAAGATCAAAATTATTATTGTTATAATTATTATTATATTTATATATTAAATTATTTACATTTAAAATATTTATTGTATTAAATACTATTTAAAATTATTTATTTAATATTCAAACAATATTTAGGTATTAATTTTGTAGTCCATTTAGAGTAGTAATTTTGAATACTATATTAGTCAAAGGTGAGATATAACACACAACAATTTTTACTCTAACTAGTGTGGTTTCTTTTATCATATTGTTGCTTTTATAGAATCTGTAAGTCACGTTTTACAGTGATTTTACCACCAGTAATGATATTAAGACTGTAAAGTGCAATGCAAACTGTATGAGTAGTATGGTAGTAGGCTATTGCCAATGGCTGTGATCATGTTTTCTCACGTGGGACAATGAAGTTGTTGGGAGATGGAGGAACTCCAAAGTTGTTGGTGATCAAGGGAGAACTGAAGTCATCCATCTCGTTGTTTAGTAAAATTCCTGTCGAATTTGACATAAACTTGGAGCCAAAACTGGGAGAAAAGAAAGATGCCATTTACAAATATTAAAAGTGATTATCCCAGCTTTTTTGTATATTACCTTTAGCTGTTTATGAATGTAAAAGGTCGGCAAAGTTTTAAAGATCAAAGTACATGATAAAGTGAGTTATTGGCTGCATCCGAAATCTTAAAAATGCTGCCTTCAGAGGATACATTCCAAGGTAGGAAGGCTTCAAGGCACATCCAAATCCAATGTTAGCTTCACTTCCTTTCTCCTGAGATACCTTCATCTGATCAATTTTTGAAGGCAGTATAGATGTGTCCTTCGCTGCCTTTGAAATCCCACAATTCTATGCATTCCATTTGATGACAATTGAGCTAAAAAATAAATATGGCATCTGAAAGTTGTGGTTGGTGGTCAGTTTGTGCGTAAATGTACGTTTTTTACCAACATTTTCCACTTTTGATGTCATTTCTAGTAGGGATGCACCGATACCATTTTTTAAGGACAGAGTACAAGTACCGATACTTTTTAATAGTACTCGCCGATACCGATGCCTATACATTTATTAATTTCTCTCTCTCTCTCTCTCTTGGTTTTCACCCAAATGTTTACGTCCACTTAAGCCATAACCTACTGTATTTACGTGAGATACTCCACACGATGGACATTTTGACAACTATTTGTGCATTTGACCATTCAGGCGCGAGGAGAACTGATCGCGCGCTGTCTGAGAGAACTGGGATCGTGCGCAAGAAAGAGAGAGAGCGCGCTTCTGGTCTGTGTCATTCAGCGCGATTCCGCCTATCCCGCCTTCATTAATCGATAACGAATTGTGATTGAAAGCATGCAGTTCACAATGTGTGTGTTATCATCATTAATTTGAAGTATTTCCACACCTCTGAGGCTGACACTGTTTCTGCTGCTGCCGCCGGTGTCTCTGTGTGGGAAAATTCTGTCAGTTACGTCACGTGAGGTATCGGTCTTTGGTATCGGGGGTATTTTTACGAGTACGAGTACAAGTACATGAGCTTGGTATCGGCCCGATACCGATACTGGTATCTGTATCTGTGCATTCCTAATTTCTAGTAATTACTATTGTAGTAATTAAACATTCGATTAATTATCACCAAAGATCTCTCTTTTTTGCTGTAGATCAGTAACCCGTTATGCTACCTCAGAAGCCTGTCCGAAATCAGTTTTGTGAGATACCTTGTTGCCTGCAAAATCATTGCCTGATAGGGCAGCGAGGCAACAGGTCAGCTGTCTAAGCTTTAGGACGCAGCCATTGTCTCCCAAAAAAAAAAAAAAAAAAGATTCTGAACTGTCTGAAACGAGTATAAAGACAGTATTACTTTCTGCACAAACCTACGTTTTGTAACAAATTTGCATAATGTCAGCCCAAATGGTCTTCATTGGCTGCCCACAAACAACATCTACTTTGAATCACCCTCAAGATTTGTAGTTCTGAGGCCTGGAAGACTTCATGTTGTCGACACGCCGAGAAGACGCTGTTTTCTGCACGGCAAATTTTCTGCACTCCACTTTGCATGCACTTCCAATGGATGAGGACTCGGGCTCAGATTAACACGGTAAAACCAACACCATTTTTACTGTTCGTATAACTGTATACAAGCGCTGAAGAAGCCTTCTGAGCCAAAATTCAGAAATGGTAAAAGGCTTTTAGTTTCCGACACGCACTGTAAGAGGTAGACCAATCTCAACAGACTGGGCCATATGACCAATCAGAGCAGAGTAGGCTCTCAGAAAGGAGGGGTTTAGAGAGACAGAATCCTTTACTTAATGGTTTCAGGCACTGAGAAAAGAGCTGATGCTGCAATGTATACAATGAGAAAATTAAAGTGTTTTTTGACCTTGGATGCATGTCAACCTATTGTAGAAGACATCCTAAACAAAATTAGGAACCTAAAATGGGAGCTTCCTGAGTAACCTGGAAAGTCACTAGCATAATAGGAGCACTTTAAGTAAGCCAATCATAGGATAATTCCCCTGAAATTGTAAAATTGTAAATTGTAGCTAAATAATGACTGAATTTTTGATGCCTATGTTGGAGAAAACATCTGCTTGGCAAAGAAAAAAGGCAAATGCTCACTATAGGTTGATGGTGCTGGTGGCGGCGACCGCGCTGCCGTCTTCTGCCACTGCTGACACGTGCGACGTGCCGTGATTGTTGGGAAGGTAGAACTCGGGTTCATAGTAGCTCTCTTGCTGAGTGGTATTATCTGTGATCTTCTGGAGTATCATGTCAGCATAGCCCTTCGAGGTAATGTTCTGGATGAACTGCCAGAGAGAAAGAGGATCACAGATCATTATTGCGGCCCTGCTGGCGGCACAATAATCTACAGCTTGAAAGAACAGCTGATCAAAAGAGTGAACGCACAATGAGCCGTTCAATAGTGCACTATTTTCATGCTCTGTGATTAGTGTGAGATACAGCATGTCGGTTTCAATAAAGGCTTTGATCACAACGAGAGAGGCTAACATATGCCAATGCCATCTGTGTCAACCTGAACAGCTGCTGAAGATACATGTGAGAATTATTACATTAAAATCATACATTTTGGTTTAGAGATATTCTGCAACTTAAATACAACAGTTACCCCAACAATACAATTTCTGTCATCAAGTAATTTAAAAACCTAGATATTTTAAAGAACTAAATTAATATCGATCCAGTCCAAAACAGTGTTGTTATGGTTAAAGGGTTAGTTCACCCAAAAATGAAAATAATGTCATTACTCACCCTCATGCCGTTCCACACCCGTAAGACCTTCGTTCATCTTCGGAACACAAATTAAGATATTTTTGTTGAAACCCGATGGCTCAGCGAGGCCTGCATAGCCAGCAATGACATTTCCTCTCTCAAGATCCATTAATGTACTAAAAACATATTTAAATCAGTTCATGTGAGTACAGTGGTTCAATATTAATATTATAAAGCGACGAGAATATTTTTGGTGCGCCAAAAAAAAACAAAATAACAACTTATATAATGATGGCCAATTTCAAAACACTGCTTCAGGAAGCTTCGGAGCGTTATGAATCAGCGTGTCGAATCATGATTCGGATCGCATGTCAAACTGCCAAACTGCTGAAATCAAGTGACTTTGGCGCTCCGAACCGCTGATTCGACACGCTGATTCATAACGCTCCGAAGCTTCATGAAGCAGTGTTTTGAAATCGGCCATCACTATATAAGTTATTTTGTTTTTTTGGTGCACCAAAAATATTCTCGTCGCTTTATAATATTAATATTGAACCACTGTACTCACGTGAACTGATTTAAATATGTTTTTAGTACATTAATGGATCTTGAGAGAGGAAGTGTCATTGCTGGCTATGCAGGCCTCACGGAGCCATCGGATTTCAACAAAAATATCTTAATTTGTGTTCCGAAGATTAACAAAGGTCTTACGGGTGTGGAACGGCATGAGGGTGAGTAATAAATGACATTATTTTCATTTTTGGGTGAACTAACCCTTTAATTACAACTAAAACTATTAAAAATGATTTTCGGTAATTGAAATAATGCGAAAACACCAAATGAAATTACTAAAACTTTAACTAAAATTAAAAATGAAAACATATACAGGTTTGGAACCACTAAATGATGACAGAAAGTTCTGTTTTTTGAAGCAACCAAAAAACAACAATGAACAACTTTCATAGTTCATAACTTACATCAGAGATGTTGAGAAATTGTGGATCCCCCAAGACGCTCCTTTTTGCATACGCAAACCGGAAGGCCTCGACTATGCGATGATAGGTGAGGATTTTATTTTCAGTGGTGGAGACACTGTCTGGACTAAAGTTGTAACCTGAGGAAAGAGAATGAGAGCTCAGTTAGATTCACTACATTGATTGCTCAACCATGATAAACTGCTGTCATATGAATGGCTAGAACTGCCAATCATCAAGATGGCTGCCATAGAAAGGTCTTCAGAAGCCTGATGATAGATTTATGCGAAGAAATGATTGGTATATTTTTTATTGTGATGTCAAGAAAGTCAAATGTAACTGTTGTGTTCTTCTTATCAAATCTGAATATGCAGAAGCACAAATGAGATGGAAAATTTCAGTTCTTAAAGGGGACCTATTATGCCCTTATTTTGTTTTTGGGGTCTACGAGATGTTAAAAAAAAAAACACATTGTTTTTCAAATATTTTACATTGTTGCAGCACCTCTCTTCCCAGTCTGTCAGTAACGCTCTGTTTAGTTCCTGTCTCTATGAAGCCCCTCCTTCCGAAAAGCACAGTGTGCTCTGACTGGTCTGCTGCACCAGTGTGTTGTGATTGGTCAACTGCTTCGAGCATGTTTCGAAAATGTCACACCTCTTACCATAACAGCGAGTTTCAACAGACTACTAACTAACTCAACCAGGCTTTGCCCCTTTTTTGAGTATGTTTTGGGGGGGAATATTGAAATGAGGGATATTGTGATGTGTTCATTCCCAGAGGAAAACTCAAGACTACAATCAAGGCATTTTAGGGAGTTTTAACAGCCCAGATATCAGATACAGAATAACTCCCTTTGGGGAGACTGTGTTCTTTGTAACTTTTCATTTTTCATGTTCAAACAGCAACATACACACTACAGAAAGTTGAAAATGTAAAAAAGCATAATAGGACCCCTTTAATTCTGCTGAACTTTCTTCAAAACATCTCATTACGTGTTCCACAAAAGAAAGTAAGTCAAATGGGTTAGAAAATGACATGAGAGTGAGTAAATGATGACATGATTTTCATTTTTAGGTCAACTATTATTTTAATGTTGGACAACTGACCCAGTTTTACTGTCTGAAAACATCTCAAATTGTCTCGGCCATTCATGCCAGACACGTCTGTTTGAAATAATTGAACAATTATGAGAGTTTCGGCTTGGAAGATGTTTCATAACTTCTGAATAAATAAAGCAACATTGTGAAAAAAACAAGTGCTAACAGTGTTTATCGACAGCCTTGCCCTGTCTGGCAGCAACTTAATGACTAAGTATCTCATCAGTAAAGCTACGGAGTGGGTGTTTGAAAAAGACCAAGACACAGAGCCGTGGAGAATGTCCAGCTCGCCGCAAGAAAGCAAAGCTGATGAATCTCAGATGACAGGCTGCTTCAGAGTATCCCCTGCTGGAGGAACCCCAAGGAAAGGGTCGGAACACGCTGACTGCATAGATTTTTCCATGCTTGGTTTGTGTCCAATTAGTGGCAAACAGCCCACGTTAGTGTTGGTGTGGGAGACAGGAGGACAGGCATGGTGGAGTGAAGGGTGGAGGGATTTTAATAGCTAATGGCAAAAAAAAAAGTTAGGAAGTTCTGAAGTCTCATCCTCCCCTGACACCGTTCCACATGAGGACATGGTTAAGAACATTAAAGATTGACTAATGGTCATTGTATAATCAGTATCAATTGGATGCTTCCTCTCGCCACTAAAAAGACCAGATTAGACCGGCGTGAATTTTCATGCTGGTCCACATTGGTTATATGGAAGCTTGTTTCTGCCTCAGAGTAAAAATAGTTCACATTGTAAGATATAAAGTCACACTGTGACATATAAAGTTGCAGTTGTGAGCAGGGTTAGTAGTTAGAACTATAAAACTGAAACTAAAACCATAAAAAAAAAACTTTCGTTACCTGAAATAAAATAAAAGCTAAAAATTAAAATAAAACTTAAAGTTCACCCAAAAATGAAAATTTTGTCATCATGTCGTTCCAAACCTGTAAGATTTTCGTTCATCTTCGGAACACAAATGAAGATATTTTTAATGAAATCTGAGCGATTTCTGTCCCTCCATTGACAGCTACGCAACTAGTTATTTGACGCTTCAAAAAGTTCATAAAAAAGATCATAAAACTAATCCATATGAATTGAGTGGTATAGTCCAAATTTTCTGAAGAGACACAATCGCTTTATATGATGAACAGATTTAATTCAAACTGCCTCTAAAAACACCAACGATTTAGAAGAAGAACAACATAGTGACGCTGTGTATGTAGATACCCATACAGTAACATAGTGCGGCCCAGATCCGGTCCACATCTGGTACATGTGGATTACACACGGACCAAATGTGGGCCGGATCTGGTCCCACACTATGTTGCTGTCAGGAATCCAAATTTCTGTGATGCAAATTTATGCTTAGTAAATACAACTAAAAAACACCCTAGTTTAGGCTGTGTTATTTAAATTGTAGTCTATACATTAAATGTTCCAATTTCAAGCACAAAAAAAAAAACAGTGCCCGGGACTGTCCAGTGGTTAAACTCTGCACCTACCGCTCAGGATGTTGAGCATCAATGTGAGGACTGGGCCACTGGCAGGAGCGTTTGGTGCCACCATTGTGAATTCACCCACGGTAGCGCTGGGGGGGTTTTCATCCAGCAAGGGCTTGTAATCTCTCAAGTCCTCCAGAGTAATAATCCCCTCTGCAAAACACAACGACACAGACGTCCATATGACGCATGATTCTAAGCAACTTATCAAACCTACTGAGTTATTGATTTAGTCATTAATAACCAATTGTGTGTCATCCTTCAACACCTCTGCCTGGGTGGACTATTGGCAGCACTGCAGGAATTAGTGGGTTGTAAAATATTTGGAAATCAATGAACCACAACACCTCAGTCACAACAGAAGCTTAGAAACTGCTTAGCATCTTTAAAACACTAATATGGGCAGTCAAGTACATCTGACATGAAATGAAAGATGTGGCTCTATGCTTAATGTGGTTTATTATAGCACACTGTAAAAAAACAAACAAAAAAAAAAACATAATTTTTACAAAATAAAACTGGCAGCTGTGTTTGCCAGAATAATTCTGTAATCCAACAGTTCTTTTCTGCTGCTACTAAAATCTGTTTTGTACATTTTACATATAATGACAACCACCATAATAATAGTGGTAGTAAAGGGAAAACCACGTGATGAATCAAAGTTCAGCACAAGTAGTTTTTCCACAAGCTGATTTACATACTAATATATAGAAGCTGAGTCATGCACACAAATACAAAACACCATCATGGTAACACACATGACACTCAAATAATGCAATAAACATTCGTTTAACAACATAAGATTTAACATAAAAGCCAAATAGATAACTGATAACAAAAAACTAAGATACATAATTATTAAAAAAACATCAAATGTGAGGTGTCACACAGGGAATTGTGGGAATGTCAGTTTACGGTTTTTCACTGTAAATTTTTATTATTATTATTAAATTAGTACTTATTTACTGTAAAATTACATGAAATGTTTTTCTCCGTATATAGTATGGGAACTTACTGTTAACCAATTAACAGGTTTTTACTGTCGCATTTTTTACAGTTAAAATTACAATCATTTTTTTTACAGTGCAGAATGTATTCCTGGATCAACATTTTAGTCAACCAATCGAATTTTGAGTTGGATTAGGGCTTGAGACTTCAAGAAACTTCTTTTGTGTTGGCTAAATCAGGGGTTTTCAGTCCTCCAAATATGATAATGCAATTTCATTTTTACAGACCCATTAATGCAGTGTTTGATTACCGGTCAAATGTTTGGAATAATGAAGATTTTTTTCATGTTTTTGAAAGAAGTCTTATGCTCACCAAGGCTGTACTTTTATTTGATCAAAAATACTGTAAAAACAATAATATTATTGCAATTTAAAATACTGTTTTCTATTTGAATATATTTCAGCAGCCATTACTCCAGTCCTTCAGAAATCCTTTCAAAACATTAAAAGTTCTAGTGAGTAAATATATATTTTAAACTGACATTATTTAAATTGTATTTATGCAGTGTGTGCATAAAAAAAACTGTTGCTTTTGAATGCAGTTTTGATTTTTATTTCTTTCTGTTTACATATTTTACAGATTTCCATGGACCCTTTTCCACTGCGTGGTACGACTCAATTCGGCTCGGCACGGCACGGCTCAGCTAGGCTCGCTTTACTTTGGCTCGGTTTGCTTTTCCACTGCAGTTTAGTACCGCTTCAAAGTGGGTGAGATTATAGACTTATCGTTATAGTTGTGCTGCCTCTACTGCCGTTTGGTTTGGTGTCTCGTGTCACAAATCCAATGATGCTGGTAGTGACTAGGGCTGCTCGATTTATCGCAGGATATACGAGAAATAACATTGAACTTAAACGCGATTATCGCTTAAACGCGATTCTTAGTGTGATTATGAAACCGCAAAGGCTGTGATTGATTTTTTTTATGCACAGCTTGTCAATGAAGTATGGCTCCAAATGCTAATCCATCTGAAAGCACTACGAGTTTGAGTCACTTATAATGTACATTTGAAAAAGCAACACAAACATCTTTCCAGACATGAGAAGCATTTATTAACATCTTGCCCAACAAAAGACAACATTTAATAACATGTTTTTACTCCACACTCACTTCATAACGACAGTTGAGCGTCCTTCTGTGAGATGATGTTACACAGAATAAGGCAGTCGTGTGTTTATTAGTCATGTTTAATCAATCTTCTGTTTATTCAGCTAAAGCGATATGACGCGTGTTATCTTCTTCTGCGGCAGGGCATATTTGGAGTTTCTGCGCAAGAGCGCCCTCTGGCTTTCAGATGGAGAAGCATTTACTACTGATCACAGAGCCCTACAGCTCTGACAAGCTGCGCATAAAATAATTGCAGCCTTTGCCACATCGCGTGCGGTTTAATTGCGATAAATCGTGCAGCCCTAGTAGTGACGATTCTCTCTGACCAATCAGTGATCTGCAGTGTTTAAACGTCATATTTTAGTATCAGTACGGCTCGCTTGGAACCTCACCCGAGGTGGTATTATTTAAAGTGACCCATACAGAGCCATACCATGCAGTGGAAAAGCACCATTTGAACTACAATTTCGATTTAGTCTATTGTCCAGATCAGTAACGCAAGTTTATGTAATCAGATTACTTTTTTTCAAGTAACGAGTGAAGTAACACATTACTTTTAAATTTACAACAAAATATCTGAGTTACTTTTTCAAATAAGTAATGCAAGTTACTTCATTTTCCCATAAAAAGTAACTGAGTAACACAATTAGTTACTTTTTAAGAGAGTAACACAATATTGTAATGCATTACTTTTAAAAGTAACTTTCCCCAACACTGGTCCAGATTTTTTATGAGCTGGTGATTCCAAATAATGGATAGACAGACATATGGGCGAATAAAAAAAACCTGCAGCTTGGATGTCCCTCACAAGGTTCTCAGCGAGCGATCCGTTGTAGAACGCATCTGGCCCATTCTCTGCTATGACCTCGTAAGTGTCTGCCAGTTTTGTAAAGGTGATGGTGTCATTTTCCTGCAGGATGTTTCCAGTGGAATCGCAGAACACGGAACTAAGAAACCAAACAGTCCGCAGAAAATTTATAAAGCTAGTGTATAAAAGTAGATATCACATATCACACATTACATTATATAAAAAGAAAAATTATTTAGTGCACCTTGTTAAAAGGGCTAAAAAAAATATGGATAGATTTTTTTGTATGGTAAATATCTTGGTTGATAATATCCATTTGTGCTTACCATAACATCTTATCATTCATAATGGTATTTCTGTTTGATCTAATGGCACCGGCCAGTGCGCTGCCAACAGGAAAGCCGTTCCTGGCCAGTTCTATGCTTGGTAAAAACAGATCTCTCCATGGAAGCTTGCCATGCCGTTTATGGGCCATCTCATACCCCCGAATCTCTCCAGGAACAGCGACGGACAAACCACCTGTAGATGATTTTTATTAGAAAGATAAGAAATTTATTTGAAAGATATGAAAAATTCAAGCTGAGTAATAAAAATGCAGCATTTCCAGACTATATAAAAAATATCACCAAATGCACTTGATGACAGTATGTTGTTGTGACATGTCCATGTGCACACTGTACTGAGATACAGTTTATAGTTGATAGTTTTTGACGCTTATCTCTCCATGCTGGCACCGTATCACAAGGCCAGTCATCATGAGAATCCTGTTTCAACAATGATTTCCTCGGTTTATGTAATGTAGTTAATGACTACCTTTCTGGGAAAGGTCTGTACTGTTTCCAAACATGTCTCTGGTTGCATTTGCAGGGGCTGTCTCACGTGCATTGATGGTTTCGACTTTTCCTGCAAATAAATAAATAATTAAATATATATATATATATATATACATACATACACTCCCATACATATTAGTGCTGTCAATCGATTAACAAATTAACTAATTAATCACACATTTTTCTGTAATGAATCGCGATTAATCAAACCTAACAAAGTTTTAAATATATTTTTATATTGTAATGATTTCACATTTAATCTCCAAATTAATGTAGAAACAACATAAAAGCAGTATATTTTAAATATTTGATTTAACAGGTAGGAAATAAGTTAAGAGTTAAGAGCAGTGAGTGATTTTCTTTTTTCTTTTGTTCTTTAATTAAAGCTGCAGTCCGTAGTCTTGCCTCTTTGTTGCCATCTCTGTTTGAAACCTGCAATTGCAGTTGTTTGCGGAATTATTATCTTTAAGTGCATTGTGCCTCGGTGCGACTCCCCAGCATGGATGAATCTGATGTTTGCTGTCAATCACCACATCAGTGTGGATACTGTACTTTGGTCTTGGAAGTATGACCAAAATAAGAATTTTTACCGGAAAATGTCATCTGAACAAGTAACATGTCTGCCACTTTTGTTCTGACCAGCTGAGGGGAAAAAAGCATTATAGTAAATTGCGCTGCCAAAGGTGATTAAATCTAACGATCGCTTAGCTCATAAAACGTCAAACCAAGCAAATTATTATTATTGTTATACTTTGTTCTCAAATTGTTAATGTTAACAACATCAGCATTGCGTGACTATGTGTATTTAGTGTGTATTAGCGTTACCTGTGTAGATCTTATCACTAACATTAATTTGTCATACCATACAATCCGCCATCAAAATGATAAGTTTAATTGCAGCTGCTGTGAGAAAAGGCTATAAATGATCTGTCTCACATGTGATATAGCCTACTAGCTGGGACTCGTTTACAGACATGACGCAATGACACAGAGACAAATGTTGACATGCTCGATGTTGATTTTTTTTTTTAAGAAAATGACCGATCGTTTCACTAGATAAGACCCTTATTCCTCGTCTGGTATCGTTTAAAGCCCTTTGAAGCTGCACTGAAACTGTAATTTTGACCTTCAACCGTTTGGAGACCATTGAAATCCACTATAAGGAGAAAAATCCTGGAATGTTTTCATTAAAAACCTTAATTTCTTTTCGACTGAAGAAAGAAGGACATGGACATCTTGGATGACATGGGGGTGAGTAAATTATCAGGAAATTTTTATTTGAAAGTGGACTAATCCTTTAACATTAATGGAAGACTGTAGCAAGTTTATTACCCTACTGTCACTTTAAGACCTGCCACACATGATGTGGATCTGCATCCTATTTTCTCACAACTCTTTACGTTTATTTAAGACTTTATTTGACTTTAAGACTGTACTTATGAGGATACTCGGGGAAAAAAAACCCTGGCATTTTGGCATAATTTTATTTGTTTTGTTTTTTTGTCCGTTCAAGCGCGAAAGAGAACTCAAGTCGTGTCTGTCCGCCAGTTTTGCCTCTTATCGTGCTTGAATGGTTTAATATCACTTGAATGTGAATGATAGCATCATCATATAGCTAATATGCTAGCTAAAGAATGACGGGAAAAACGGATGCTGCGTTAATTGCGTTAAATATTTTAACGCGATAAACTGAAGAAAAAAAATTAATCGCATTAACGCGTTCATTTTGACAGCACTAATAAATATAATAGTAATAAAATTAGATCTTTAAAGAAAACATGCACATGAATTCTTCATATACACAGACACTGCAGACTGATGTGTCAGGTTGAATCAGACAGGTAATGGTGGCTGCATACCTGTTTTGGCATCATAAATAGTGAAGAAGAGCCCTCCTCCGATGCCCATGCTGTGGGCATTCATCAATCCCACGCACAGCAGAGCAGCGATGGCAGAATCTACAGCGGAACCACCTCTCTTCAGGATGTCCCTGGAGTGCACACAGAGAGGGCATTTGGCATGCAAACCTGGGTATGATCATTTTAAATCAAAATGCGACAACAAAAAAAAGTGTTTGCTGACAAATGCCACAAAAAATATTTCAAGAAAAGTGAAAAAATGTGCGTCGACAATTTTATTTATATTTTATATATAAATATAATATATATTTTTGTTATATATATCCATGCATGTGTGAGTATTTATATATACATAACAAATATACACAGTACACACACACATATATTATGTAAACACAAACTTTTATTTTGGATGCGATTAATCACGATTAATCGTTTGACAGCACTAGTTTGCAATAAAAGTTATGTCAGAAATTGTCCAAGAAAACTAGTTTTCCATAACATAAAAAGTACAAATGTGCAGTTAGTAGCCTATCTTAAGGATCTCTTTCTACCTGATGTGACCTTTAAAATGATGTTCATCAGTGTGCTTCGATTCACTTACATAGAACTTAATAGAATTTAGATCTAAATCAAGTAGATTGTTAACTGGCGTGAGGGCAGGGGCAACCTGTCACTCACATGAGATCGACCAATAGCAAACCTAAACCATCCAATGACTCAATCAATTCCCAATGGACAAAATCAAGTCCCACCCTAATTTTTTTCTTGTTCGAGAAGCTGTTTCAATCAGATGTACATCACAATAGTGTAGAAAAGACTATTCCAGCGTCTGTTTAATGCCGACTTTGAAAATAACTTTTGTTGGTGTGAGTGAGGATATATTGTTGATGATTCAGCTAATAAAATCTCTGGCGTAAATAAAACAGGTTCATTTTTAGGTTAACAAACCAAACATATTTACAGTGTGCTCCTCATATGGCCTTTGCTGTTTTATACAGTAATATAATTTCTGATGAGATTTTAATGAATTAATTTTGTTTCAGCTTCAAGATTCATAGATGGCAAAAAGTGAATGTGCATTTAAGGAGAACAGATCTCAAACCTGCCGATCTCTGAGCATGTCCCAGCATCTGCTGCCACCGCTGCCTTGAAGTAACCAGTTTCAGGTTCAGGAGAGACTTTCTTTCCTTGAACGGAAAAGAATACGGCCAAAAACGTGCCAACTGCAGCCAGCAGCAGCAATGTGAGGCCCAGCACAGTAGACTTCTGCACCATTTTCCTGCAACATGCATCAACATGTGTCTAGTTAAACTGCTTGTTTATGTTTTTAAATCACCTTATCTGCAAGCAATCAAAGAGTTCTGAAACTATGGATTTGACAAACATCATCAAGTCAAACTGAACGTGAATTACTGATTTTAAACAGATTAGATTAGTTTTAACTGCTAATTTGAAACAAACCATGAACTAACTATCCCAGAGAACAGATAAGATAACATCATGTGCATTCTCATATAACCATGACCTGGTCATATTAACTTTTGCAATCAATGATTATATAATGTAAGTTATGCTTAAAGGTGCCCTTTAACCGCCTCTAACTGTTATGTAACACATCATAATTCATAAAGCAGAAATACAGTAATCACTGTCAAATGCATATGAAAAATTTCAGTCAGGATTCAGGGCCCATTACAGACTTACAAATGACTTAGCTTCTGACCAAGGCTGCATCTCAATACTAGTTTTACTTGATCTTAGTGCTGTGTTTGACACTGTAGATCATGATATCCTCTTAGATCGAGTACAAAATTACACTGATATTCAGGGACAGGCATTAGATCGTACCTATCTGACTGTTACCATTTTGTTTATTTAAACAGGGAATTATCCAAGTTAACATCAGTAAATGATGGAGTGCCACAAGGGTCTGTTTTAGGACCTCTGCTTTTTTCAATATATATGCTGCCTCTTGGTAATTTTATTAGAAATCTAGTCTCTACTGTTATGCCGATGATACTCAGTTATATATTTATTATATATTTATTTGATCAGATGAAATTTCTAAATTATCCAAGTTGACAGAGTGTGTTAAAGATTTAAAATACTGACCAATAATTTTCTTCTATTACCTCAAGACTGAGGTATTACTTGTATAACAGTAATAACTGTCATATGCATATACGAGGAAGTTAATAAGAAAGCATATCTTACAGCTGGGGATTGAATACACTTACTAACATTTTCTGCTTTCTTGCTAAATACATAGTCAAGACATATTTGCAACAATTATGCATTCAAAAAGCATGCAATAAATTGTTCTCTGTTAGTATTCCTCAGAGGAAATTGTAGCTAATCATGATTCTCCATTGATTCTATTTCTAGTATAGTTTTTATATTAAAAATGTAATGAATTGTTCAGTCGATAATTTGTACACATGCTTATTTGGTTCCCAGTGTAAATCAACCCCTGATTCAAAAAATGAGTACTATATAAAGAATTACAAAATGCATCCTGGCTCTTTCGTATTCTACATTTTGTTGCTTAATGTAGCTTTATGTATGCCTGCCAAAGGCAGCAAAATTTCATACATTTATTATTTGAAAACTTGGAATAAAAAATGGCTTGTATGAAGTGAAATCCTCCTCAGAAAAGCGCCTTTTCATAGTTTCAAAGCTCTGCTACTGTCCACATTAAATCCTGTCAGACTGTGCTGTGTGTGGGAACGAACTGCAGCACATCTCAGAGAAACCTGCAGTGCCTGCAGCCAACAAAATTAAACCCACCACACAAGAGACTAGAATTTTCTCACACACAGAGAAAAGAGCAAGAGATTGTGTTATTTCCTCCTACAAATCGCAACAAAAGAGTAAAAATTACGATCCTCTGAGTTAAGTGTGTGTACCAACATAAAAGACACAACAGTAAGGATGCTGTTAATATTTTTTATACAAAAATGCTTTGCTTTGTGTGAGAAAATAGTTGAAGCTCTCATGATGATTCAATTAAATTCATAACTGATGAGTTTAATGTACATTGTGATTTGAGTATATGGAGTATCACCTACCTGTAGACTTCACAGGCCTCTTGTAGAGTCTCCTATAGAATGAGCCTCCTTTCCTCAGGCTGACGGAGCCAACGCTGTGAACCTCTGGCTCTCAATGTCTAACTATCATGAACATCAAACTTTAACCAAATCACCCTGTGAAATCATCCATAATTGTTTTATTGACACTGGTGAAAAGGTCAACAGTTGTGGTGATTGTAAATTCATGCAGACTGAAAAAAAAACAATTGCAAAACCTTTGCAAAAAACCTTTGCAAATGTTTCACGACTACAGGTGGCTTTTTGTTACTCTGTCACTTGTATTCACACCTTTAATCTTTGAATGGTTAAGCTGTTCATGTTCTATTAGATTTGCCTAGGTCTAGTAAATGATTAACTATATTAAGTTTAGTCAGTCACCACATCGGTGTTCTACATAATGTAGACATCAAAAACACAATTAGGACTATATTCAAAATCCCAGCTAACAGGGAATGTTCTCAGAACATTCTGGGAAGGTTCCCTCAAAGCGTTAATAGAACGTTTGTTCAAGTTATAGGCCTACAGCATTTCCAAAACACGGTATTGCTGTGATCTAGATAACCAATGATTTTGAATGGTTTAGATGTCTCTGTATTCATTATGGGCTCATTTTCACTGTGAAAATAGTTTTTCCAGTTTTGCTGCTAACAAAACGTACCATGATATTACCATGCATTTGCATCTTGACAGTACTACCCATACTTTTAGTTACAATAATACAGTGTTAGTATTTTTTGAAATACTGTGACGTACCAAAATCAAAATACAGGTAAAAATCTAAATACAGGCAACTGCATTCTCTCCAAATTACCAAGTTAATTTCAATATTGAGCCCTATAGAACCGATTAATAGTACAAGGCTGACACGAGAATCTTTTCCCCTGATAATTCAGCAGCTAGTAAGTCGCACGTCTGTTTTTCCTGTTGGCTGTTTAGAATCAGAACTAGAGAGAACCTATTCGTGGATGTGAATGGTTGTTTTGAATCAGTTCTTTACAATGATTCGATCAAACACGTAAGCAAAATGATCTGAATCGATTCAGTCTTAATCATTCGGACATAGCACTAAATTGTTTGGAGCAGTTTTTTCTGTAAAACAACAATGTAAAACATATACGTTAGATTCACAGAAAACAAAAAATGTATATTTACATACAATCAATTGAAGCCAAATCTGCATCATACTGTTTGAAATGAAAATAAGGTTTGTATTGTACGTTCAACGCCTGCATGTGAAGCTTGTGAACTCTGTACTACATGTTAAGGCATTTCAAATCTTCCATTTATGTCTACTAGAAAACGTTGTGTCCACTCAGTTGTGCTCCTTCCTGCAAAGAAATGATATCTATGAAACATTTCAGTCAGGATTCAGGCCCCATCATAGCACAGAAACTGCGCTCATTAAAATTACAAATTACTTACATCTAGCTTCTGCGTTTGACACTATAGATCATGACATACTCTTAGATCGATTATAAAATTACACCAGTATTCAGGAACAGGCATTAGGGTGGTTTAGATCGTACCTATCTGACCGTTACCATTTTGTTTATTTAAACGGGGAATTATCCAAGTTAACATCAGTAAATGATGGAGTGCCACAAGGGTCTGTTTTAGGCCCTCTGCTATTTTCAATATACATGCTGCCTCTTGGTAATATTATTAGAAAACATGGAATTAGTTTCCACTGCCGATGATACTCAGTTATATATTCCATCAAAACCAATATAATGAGTCAGCATTCGGATGTAGCATTAAGGTTGAACCACTGTAGTCACGTTGATTATTTTAAAGATGTCTTTTTCTGGACCTCAAAAGGTGCAATGATGTTGCTGCCTATGTGTGGTTCAGAACCCCTCGGATTTCATCAAAAATATTTTAATTTGAGTTCTGAAGATGAACGAAGGTCTTACGGGATTGGGACGACATAAGGGTGAGTACTTAATGACAGAAATTTCATTTTTGGGTGAACTAACCCTTTAATTAATGTAGAATCAAGTATTTTCTGTAAAGCTGCTTTGAAACGATAGGTATGTGAAAAGCACTATAGAAAATAAATGTGAATTGAATTGAATTAACCAATTATAAAAAATAAAAAAAAATACCATGTAAATACCATGTAAATGATAGCCTACATCATTTTACTGTACTTCTTGTAAATGACTGGAAATATTTCTGTGAAATTGTTCTGATTAGTTTTTTATTTTTAATTCACTTTATTCATTTTTAATAAACACAATTCAGCACCTATACAGTAGGTGCTGACAGGACAGAACGGGCTTCCCATCATCAACACTGGGCTGTTGAAAGTGGGCGGAGCCGTGACTTCTGTAAACACATGTGGGAATCGAGCGCTCTGATTGGACAGCGAGTGAGACATGGGCGTGGCATATGGTGAAGCCTGGAAGAACACAAACACAGTGGAGGTTCACAGGGGCAAGAGAAACGCGGAGAAAGTGACATTTTAATAATTTCTTGCGGTGAATATGCATTTTACTTGATGAATTTGATCCTACATCAGCATCTGAACCCGATGAAGTGCAATTATGAGCGTGCATTCACTAAAGAGATCTTATAAGGTTTACTTTACACATGCTTTATGAAACAACAGCGTTGCATTATTTTATACTGAGGCTGAAATAGGAAAGTTGAAACATGGGATCCAAGTTGACCAGGCAAAGTAGTTTGGACAGCCAAGCGACTGTGTGTCGTAGGGGTCGACAGCATCATGAACGGGATGTGGAGAAGAGGAGTGGAGGAAGAGGAGAGTTTTTATTCAGTTCTCTGATGCTCAAGTCCGACAAGCTCCCCGGAATGCTGCGCAAATCCAGTCCCAGCCCTTATGTCCGGAGAGTGGCTTGGGTTCGGGAGATCCAAACCCTGCTGAAGGAGCAGAAGATGGAACAAGCCATCGATGTGTTGAAACTGCTTAGAAAGGTACAAAACATCATTTATTTATAAATCAGATTGTATCATCTTTAGACAGAACTACAGGTTGTTGTTGATGATGATGATGATGATGCTATTGCAGCAGGTTTTTTCCCCCTAAGAAAAATCACAAATTTGTTGTACTGTTTCTGCAATGAGATGTATATTAAAATCCTCCTCTGAAAAAAATAGTCCAGTAATCTCACATGCGTCTTCAAAATTCAAAATTAAATTTCAGCGTCTAAAACAGTTACTAACTTAAGACTGCAATGAAAATGATAGATTTCTATACAAATTAAAATATTTTGAATGAAATTCTTACAAAAACAATTTATCTGGGTGCAATAAGATATTAATTAACTGAAATTTGAAATAAAACCGTTAAAGTTACAAACCTTACAAAAAGTACTTTGGAAGTACCATGGTAAAGTCACGGTAATACCATGGTGCTTTGATATGTGCCAGGGTACTAAATGAGTATCATAATGGTACACCATGGTATTTATACTCCAAAGAACCTTTTACAAAATAGAAGGTAATACCATGTTACTTTTTGCTAAATATATATTAAGTGTATACTATTTATATAATACATACACCGTCAAATCATCTTAAAAAAA